>NC_056735.1:256139184-256141684 GCF_019279795.1 Protopterus annectens | reverse complement strand
AATGAACAAGAAAACTCATTATTTTCCCTTATTACAAATTAATTCTCTTTCTGTTTAATCAAACTTGTGCCATAAAGAAAGAGATGATTTTCATCTCAACTCTTCTAATTTTCTACCAGTATTTGAGTTTGCATTTTTTAAACTATTGTACGCAAAATTACATATTTCTTCTAGTGTTTTGTTGGGTTTACTATCAAAATAATAAAACACACCTTACTGTCAGTCATAAGGACGAACGTAAAGTTGCAAAAGGGCAAAAATGTGAACACAAATCCTGTCAACTCCGAAGCGTCGACATGTAGCTTGTGCTCACAGTTTTGAGCATCTGTGTTTTGAACTGGATTGCACTATGGGGGGGGGGGGGTCAGGAAAATTACCCTTTTCCTCACCGTATTTTGATCTTAGAGTTAGAAAATATAATTAGAAAGGGGTGCAGGGGGGCTTGTCCCCCTGTAAAACAGTAGCAATATGTATGCCTTCACACCGGTGTATTTTCTGGATGGTGAGCAGTCCAGTAACTGCTGAATGTTGACTCTTGCCTTCTGAACGAATAGACATTCTGAGCAGTCTGCTTGACTGTTTCTGTTGTTCCGGTTTGAGGATGTAAACATCCGTGGTTAGGGCTTACAGTATTTTGATAGTAAACTGTTTTGTTGCAGGATTTATGCATTGCATTCAGAGTTTTGCTGAGACAAATCAGTGAGTTGGGGAAGGAAAATTAACATGGAAGACTAATTCTAGCCACAATATTAAAAACTGTGAATGCAACACAAACCATCTCAGACCAAGTAACTCATTAATCACAGGGATCAGATTTCTCACACTTAAACACTGAACTATGGTTGTTACTTTGAAAAGAGCAATTAACTCTGCTACATTTTCAAGCTTGTTATTCAAACATTCCTCAAAATACTTTATCAGAGATGGCCACTAATTAAAATCAAAATAAGCAAAGTAATTAAAAATGTGGAATGATATTGACAGTCAAATGAGGGCAGTCACAATACTGTTGTAAGTTGATGAGAGAGAAAACCACAGTAAATGATCCTCGTCATATGGATTTCTCTCCCTCCCTCCAAAATGATATCAGGAAGGTGAAGGCACTGACTGTACAGCAAAATCATTCTATCTATGGCAGCCCCCTTCCAGAGCATTTTGGGATATAACACATTGGAAAATAATACTAACTACTTACATTAATACACTAATACTGGAGGAGAAGAAAAAATTGAGACATGCTGAAAAACATGTATTTCAGTTTTTGGGTGCAGTTCTCCTTTAAAATAAAACTCCACCCTAGAACTAAAACAAACAAAAAAAAATCTGTTTTTTTCACCCAATCTTTGTTCCCTGACCTATTTAAACACCTCACTAAGTGCTTTATTTGTAATTTTAGCCCATTTTCCACAACACAGCTACCAATGAGGCTTGATGTAGCAATGTGATCTTGTTCTCTCTGAACCCTCTTTCCCACAATGCTTTGAATGACTCATAGCAGACATAAGGAAGTAACTTTGAATTCCCATGCCATTGACATATAATGGGATTTGTGTGCGTCACTGTTATTTTCTTTAACTTCTGTAAAAGGACTGCTTCTTTTCGGTCTCTAATCACCCTCATTTATGTTTGTCTCAGACCTTGTTTTACACTATACTTAGAAGTTATACAGCTACAGCCAGAAAAGTAACTAAATTGCAGGACTTTGTTCAGGGTTTTCTTTTGTAGTCTAAGAGGAACTGATTCTGCAAGGGTCTCTCAGTGCAATGACAGTTTTAACACCTCTGCAGTAGTGTGGGGGGAGGGGACTCTCTAAAGAAAATAAACAGTGATACTCACAAATCTCATTATATGTCAATGCCATGGGAATTCAAAGTTATTATTTATTTTAGGTTCATAGGTGGGTACTAGGCTATCAGCCCAAGTGCCTACATAAGCCTAGCCATACAGATTCCCTGGCTCTAGCCAGACAGAAGTTTATTTCCCTGTGCCCCTGTCGAGCAGAGCCATAGAAGTGGTACCCAGGGTAAATTTCCTATTCTCCATCCAGGTGTCCAGATTTTTCTTAAACAGGGCCAATGAGGTGCTCTGTTGGACATGAATGGGCAGCTTGTTCCATAGTATGGGAAGTCTCTGGGACAGGAACCTATCCCTCCAGCAAGTTCTGTTTATTGTGGTGACAAGATTAAGGTCGCTGGAGCGTGTGGCCCTCAGGGATTGGGATTTTTCTAAGTGCAGCATGTCCAGCAGCTCTGGGTTTGACATGGCTTTGTATGTTAGGCAGAGATCACCTCTGAGTAGGCGATATGCGACGGAGTAAAGCTGGAGTTTCTTAAGTTAAGTTCTTAAATTTTATTTATTTATTTAACATTTGTTTGCCAGGATAGTCCAATTGCACAAGTGTCCGTTTTCAGTGGGGTCCTGGGGAGAAAAACTCCGTATGTTTACAGAGAGAAGAAAAATTTGCAAAAGAGACATTACAGAGTAGTAGCATAGAGACTGT
>NC_056735.1:256054184-256136684 GCF_019279795.1 Protopterus annectens | reverse complement strand
ATTATCCTCACTTCCACTCTGGGCAAATGCTTTGAAAGATGGATTACTGAAATATTGGGGAACAATAGCACAGATATTGTCATTCTGGACTTGGATCAAAATGACTTTGAAAAAGTTAGATATATGTTGACAATTTTTAAGTTTTTATGATCAAAATAACGGCCTTTAATCTAGGTATCTCACGTGGAGTGATTTTCTTGGACTTAGCAAAGGCGTTTGACTCCTTTCTCACCATGCAATTTACCAAAGCCTTATCAAGGTTAAGGTCAATATATTCCCGAGAAAATGGATATTGTCACAGTTAACTGATAGACCTAATGTGTAACCACAAAGGGCATAAGCTTTGACTGTCTTCCTATCCATGCTGGAGTTCCACAAGGCTATGTTCTTGGGAATACATTATTTAATATTGTATTTGCCTCCATTCCTAGATCTAAGACATACTGAATAAAAAAGCATACAGATGACTAAGACTGGGTTTATTGCACAAAAAGAATCTCTTATTGAAATTTTAAATTCTTACATGAGACAGATTGTTGATTGGGCACACAATATAGGTATACATTTCAGTTATGACAAAATGTAATACAACGCATTTTGGAAACGCACCAAGATCATGTGTGTACAATTTAGAACACTCACTTCAGGAGATAATCCAATATAAAGACTTGGCAATAATCATGACTGCTAATCTTTCCTTTGACTCCCCCCAACTGTTAAGTAATAAAGTTAAGCATCAAATGGGCTACATGTTTAAAAAAAATCTTAGTACAAGAAATGAGATGTCTAAAATTACTAAACAAGATACATATTCGGCAAATCTTAACAGTACAATAGCCTTTTTTGTATAAACCATGCATATTAGTTGAATTACCTTGAGAGAAATATTACCAAAAGGATTTTATTTCACAAAGGTTACAGTTACAATATTACATGCAAGTACATAATTTTATTTACTATTCACCATTGTTAAATCTGTGTTAAATTAACTTTGCCAGAAAGTCTTTCACGACTCTAGTTTAAAAGCTATGTTGGACATAAACATTACAACTGCAGTTTAACATGGGGACATCAGACTAAGAAGTTTGATTTAGGTACTATTAAGACACAATTATGTCACTCTTAATTAACTGAAAGATTGGTAATATTATGGAATAAATTACCACTTCACATTACAGACAGTAAGAATTTGGAATCCTTTAAGAGGCAAATGGAATCATGGGCTGGGGAAAACATGCTTGATAAAGACATCTGAGTCAGCATTATTAAAAAACCCATAAGATCTTAATACTGGTACATAACTTATGAACTTAAGAATACCTTCAACACTGCTACTGTGTGTATAAAAATATTTGTGTTGATGGGTATTAAACTGCCATAAGTCACATATTGCAAACTTAAGTACCTCCTGTACAACAAAACTTTATGATAATTAACAATCTGATGTTGTCAATCTTGGTTCATTCTTGACGAATGGGACACTGTCCCAGTCCTCAGAACCGGCTTGGCCGTTATACAGCTCATTCCAGCCAAAAAACTCTTGAGCTGAGACTCTACCCACAATGCCCCTCTCTCCATTAATTTGTCGTTCTGTCATAAAGATGCCTCAGCCGTTGCTCTCAACTAAGTTCTTAAAATTTCTTTTTTTTTCTACATTTAAACTAATTCTTTGTTTTTTATCTTTATCTAGATATATTTTTATATAAGTATTTCCCAGCTGTGTGTTTGACACTCTACCTAATACCTTTGGTAATCTCGGTTACCATTGTTCGTAACTCACTCTCCAACCTTTCTTACCTTTTGTGGTAATTCTTAGTACCATCATCGGTACTTCTTTCCCTTCTTTCTCGTACCTTTTTGGTATTTCTTCACTACCATCATTGGTAGACCTTCTCTGTCCATTCTTGGCGAGTGTGTGTGTGTGTCAGCGCTGGTTATACTTTCCTTAAATGCTAAATTCCTTAAAATGGCAGAAAAACATAAAGGCACTTCTGTTTTCAAACAGTGCCAAAACTGTGGAAGAAAGATTCCCAATTCTGATGGGCATCTTTTGTGTGTTTATTGTCTAGGAGCTCCACATAGCGACCAAAACTGTGACATTTGCCAGGCCTTTAGTCACAGCTCCTTGGTAGAGTATTGAAATAAGTTTCTTATGAAGGGCATGTTGAAAACTTCCTTCAGCGAAGCTCTGTCCAAGTCTGATTACCCCACCCTGAAATTGACCCTTCCAAAAAGAACAGCCACTTGGTACCAGTGTTCCCCATGGCACCGGTGTATGGCCCAAAAACATAAGGCTCCAGTTCCGACTACCTCCACGAAACTAAAAGCTAACGTACAGAATCTACAAATCTGAGAATCCTCGGCACCGACTTCTGTTACTAAGGTGCCTTCGGCACCAGCATCGCCACCGGCATCTTTGGTTTCCAGCTCAGTGCCAACTTCAACTGCACCTCAGCAGGATTTTCTCACCACATCGGTACCGAAACTTGATCAGAGTTTTCTTCCCAGGATGAGGTGCTCACCTTCCATATACCCCCCTTTGTGGGCCAACTGCCCACTCCCTTTCTGGAAAGAGCAGGGTCTCCTTTGAGATTATCCATTTGATCCTCCAGGAGTCTTTCCGAGGTAGACGTTGTGAGACTGGTCGATCAGCTGTTGGTGGCCAGTGGTATTTCTGCTCTTCTCAGGCCGCTCTCCCTCTTGGATTTGGGTTATCTTCTCGACAGACTCCTGTAATATCTCCTCCTCTGATTTCCACTGGAGCTTCACAGCCCAGACTCCACTGCTGGCTCTGAGGGTCTTAGATCAGCTCTTATTTTCTATTTGGAGCCGATCTTGGCTCTCAGGACTTTGTCAGTTGCGGATCCTTCCCTGGCTCCTGCGTCAGAGGGTGGACTCACAGAGCAGGATGTGACCTCGGTTCTGAGGTGGTCTTTCTCTGTTCTGGGCTCCCATTCCTCTTAGAGGAGTCCTGCCTTCCAGGTTATGGAGGCAGCTTTACCCTCTGCAGGCTTTCAGCTGGTCCCTCCTGCATCAGAGTGTCACATTACCATATCTTTTGGTCCAGAGCTGATCCCAATCTCCACGACAGGACAGTGAACACTGAAGCTTCAAGTTACCCCTGTACAGGGCCCCCTCTTCTTCAGAGTCTTCCTCAGAGATTCCTGCTGAGGACCCCCCCCCCCCAAGAAGACTTGCAAGAGGAAGCAACTAGATTCCCCGGAAGAATCCATCACAGAGAACATGGATTTCAATTAAGGGGAAGGTTCCCCCTGGTCACCCCCTGATGATGTCTCCTTTGGAGACATCCCAGAGATCCTCATGCAGAGGGGTAATTGGAAGCCCCAAGACCTGACCTCAGAGAAATTTGTGTACTTGCAAGCGTTCGGTACTCAACTATCTACTTCCAGGGTGACCCCACCCACTGATGATCTTATTAAGCTAATCGGGCAGTGGGCTTGAAAGACCCCTGACTCCATAAAGCCTATTCCCCGGAGACCACACAAAATTCCATCTCCACTGGAGGATCACCAATATTGGCCCAAGGGTTTAGCAGTAGATGCCATGGTGATGGCGGCTGCCACCAAGACAGAACTCCATGATAAGTCCTACTGTACATCCTCCTAGCTGGGAGTCTAGGACGATGGACAGATTTTGAAATCAGCTCTATGCTTCATCGACCTTTGCACTTGGTCCTTGAACTTTACGGCACATTTTACTAGTCTGACTAAGGAGTTATTGGATACTCTCACTGGAGCTGTGTCTAACAAGATGCAGGACAAGGTCATCTCTCAGCTAGCCACCCTGGAGTCTATATCGAACTCGTCCATTCGGCTTCTTGTGCACGCAGCAGAGGGTATGACCACAACAGTGGGTTCAGGCATTTGCCATAAGGCACCATGCCTGGATGCACTTGTGTGAATTTGCAGAGCCCTTCACATCATCCTTTGTCAATACTCCATTTGATGGATCATTTCTGTTTGGCTCCAAGGTGAAGGACAGACTAGCCAGGTGTGAAAAGGATGGAAAGACCCTATGTGCTGTGGGCATTCATTTTTCTACTCCTCAGCGGTCCTACTCCAGGAATCAAAGGAGTGGAAAGATGTAGTTCAAAAAGTCTGAAGGGCCTTTCAAGGGCACACAATGTGGAGGCTCCCCTCGGGGCAGAGGGGGGAGTTCAGATGGAAGACACCAACCTCATGGCAGAGGTGCCCTGGGAAACCAGGGCTCCAGAGACTCCTTCTCTGGACAACCCTACCAGTGCACCTAAATGATGCCCGATTGCTTACCTCTGGAAGCAGTTGGGGGAGGACTCTCACTACACTTGACAGCCTGGTGACAAATAACCTCCAATACTTGGGTGTAGAGAATCATCACCAGAGGCTATCATATTCCCTTCAACCTTTTTCCGAGATCATTGAGAAAAATCCCCGATGCTCCACCCAATCAGAGGGATTAAGCAGCCATAGAGGTTCACAAGCTGCTAGAAAAGAGAGTCATCATAGAAGTCCAACCAGACCAGATAGGATCTGGATTTTACTCCAGGTTCTTTTTAGTGCCAAAGACAGGGGACTACAGGCCAATATTGGACCTCAGCCTTCTGAACAAGTTTGTTCATCAGACAAAATTCTGGATGGTCACAGTTCAGTCTAGACTCCTCTTTCTAGAGGAAAATGACTGGATGTGCTCTATATAACTTCAAGATGCGTATTACCATATAAAGATGGACAAACGCTCAAGAAGATATTTCCACTTTCAGCTAGGGTGAAGTACTCATCATTTCAGACTGCTGACTTTTGGCCCCATCACAGCCCCCATGAGTGTTCACCAATAGTATGGCAGCAGTCACGGCCCATATGAGACTACACAAATTTCAGGCGTTTCCTTATCTAGACAACTGGCTTCTCACCAGCCCTACCAGGCATCTAGTGCTTCAAGCCACATACTTTATCATACACTCATTCAGTGTCCTGGGCATAATAAAGAAAAGTCACAGCTATCTCCCACTCAGGACCTAGGATTCACATAAGTGCTTACTAGGCTAACAACCACAAGGGCCTTTTTAAGCCTACTCATGCATCCCAAATCTCAGACAAGTTTTGCTACCCTCGATAAGTGTAAGCATGGGCCTGGGGAAATGAACCATTTACAGGTTTATCTGTGTCCATTAGAGACATAGGTGCCAAACCAGGGATGAATTTCTTGTTTCCTATCCAATTGTCCAAGTTGCACTTGAATTGGGTTGGGGAGGACTCTGCTTCACATGGATGGGGAGCCTGTTCCATAGATGGGGTAGTCTCTGGGATACATACCTATCTCTCCAGCAGGTAGTATTTATACTACATGCACTGTTTAAGTCTTTAAAATGGGTAATTAAGGTGCTGTCTGTTTTGTGGATATGCAGGAGGTCCATCAGAGTGGGGTCTGACAATGCCCTGTATGCCACGCACTAATTTCCCTTCAAAAGCCTGTAGGAGACAGAATACAACGATAGGGCCTTGAGGTGGTCTGCAAAGGACATATTACTTGCATCATGTATTCTTTTAGTGAGGAACCTCTATGGACATTCCAGTTGTTGGATATGGTTGGTTAGGTACATACTAAAGGGGGCAATGTACTCAATAATAGGTCTGATGAATGCCAAATACAGTGGAACAATGACTTCCTTGAACTTAGATGCCATACCTTTGTTTATAAGTTGCGCAACATAGACCAATTTCCTCACCACTGTAGACACATGATGATCAAAGGCTAGCTTATTATCTATGTGTGTCCCTAAGTCCCTGACTACTGGATCAGCTCTAAGGGGTGTGTTGCCAATATGAAAGTTACCAGGGATGGATGACTTCCCAAAGGATACTATTATGCATTTCTAGGCATTTGCCTTTAGTCCAAGGCTCTGACAACATTTGTTTGTCTGTGTCAGCCCCTCTTGTAGAACATTTGTGTCAATGTGAGATTTAATTTTCTTCTTCTTTTGGCTTTTCCCGGTTAGGGATTGCCACAGCGGAATTCTGGTCTGCTAATGATTGGCAGTAGATTTTTACTGTGCCAATGTGCCAGCCTGATGCCCAACCTTCAACGAAGGCACGCCCATTTATGCATGTCTTTCGAATGCCACTTGACCACAGGGAGGACATGCAGACTCCACACAGAAGGCGCGCCAGCCTAGAATCAAATGGGAGAACCTCTTGCTGTGAGGCGACAACACTACCGCTGCACCACCGCGGTTATTCAGTGTGAGGTTTAATGATGGCTCTTAATTTGCAATCATCTGCAAATTTAGTCAGCCAGAGACCACTGACATTGGCCTTGACTTCTGAGAAGTAAATGCCAAAAAGGAACGGTCCAAGGACTGATCCCTGAGGGACTCCACTTGTGACTGGCCTCTTTGTAGAGGTGGACTACCCAATTCTAACTTCCTGGGTCCTGTCTGTGAGCCAGTTGGCTATCCACTGGGTGACATACGGGTCTGTACCCAACTTCTTGAATTTGTCAACAATGAGTGGGGAGGAACCTGCCTCAACACAGTTTTGTGTATAAGTAAAACAAATATCCAAAAAAGCTTAGGAGCAGCCCTGTGCAGAGAAAAATATCCAGCATTCAAAAAGTCTATGCAGACTAGGCACGATAGTTGTTTTCAGTTCACAATTCAGTTCACAAGCCACAAATCCTTAATCGAGTCCAAACTTTTATTAAGCACAAGATGTAGGTAAGTGCTTTCGCCAAAAGGCTTCCTCAGACCATATGCAAACCATAATTCAGTGTTCTGCATATATTTATACATCCAATTAAATAATGACATCATAATGAATTAATAGATAAATAAATGAATTAGTGATTTAAAAGTCACTACATAACTTGATAAAGAACGTCATTGATACATATGTATAAAATACAAATATAAATATAATTAAAAATAAGTTTATAAATATATATATATATATATATATATATATATATATATATATATATAACACATATATATAAACACACACACATTTATATATATATATATATATATATATATATATATATATATATATATATATATATAAAAGGATTTTCTAAAAACCACTAGCAATCAATCTCCTGTTTTAAAGAGCAGGTTTAAGGGGAATTTTATCATTTAACCTGGACTCACATGTGCCTGGAGTTTGATAATCCATTTGGTCTCATTTCTTTCGCTAAAATTCCTAACCTCCCCCTCCGCTTAAACCAGGGCTTTTAACATACAAAACCATAAATTTAAATATATGCACACTATCCGTCTCCAGGACATGTTTAAATAGAGCGTTAGTACTTGATTTAATACATATCTGATATAAATGTTCCTTTATCCTGTCCCTAAGCCTTCTGTTGGTTTTGCCAACACAGAAGGCAGGACAGCAGGTACATAAAGCGAGGTACACAATGTGTTCAGTATTACAATTAGCAACTACATCAAATACATAAAACTGAGATGTAACAGGGTGGACAAACTTATTAAAATCACAAATATAGGAACAAAAGTTACAATTACAACAGGGGATCGTGCCTTGGTCATGGGTGATATCATTATGAGGAATTATAGTCTTTGGATAACACAATAGCCTATGAAGGTTTTTCTTATTTTTAAAATAAAAACTGTGGACATTCACCCACAACTTCTCTTATCTTGGGGTCCACAGTCAAAACTTTCCAATGCTTATAAATAATTTCTCTGATTTGGTCAAAGTCATGTGTGTAAAATAAAGAAAATTTTTGAAGTGAATTGTTTGTTCTTACAAAACTAGATCTACTAATATACTTATCACTCTCAATATCAGAAAAATAAGGACACGTAATGTTCAGTACCCCGGAAGCCATTACAATTTTCATTAACATTGTATGACTTGGCTAATAATCTATCCTTCAAACCAACCAATTCTCTTTCAAAACCATCTTGTGTCGGATTTAATCTAGATGCTTGAATGGCTTGGTCTTTAATAATGTTATTAAAGACATAACGTGGGTGCATACTTGCTCTGTGCAACAGAGTGTTCCTGTAACAGGGTTTTCTGTGAACACCTGTATTTAATTTACCACTGCTTAATCTTCCTATATAGACATCCAAAAAAGTAATACTATCCATCAAATCTATTTTGGTAAATTTTAAATATTTGTAAGAGAGTTAATTTCTTCAAAGAAAATATTTAACTCTCTCTCATTTCCTGTCCATAGAAAAAACAAATAGTCTATACAAAATAACATACTTTTTATACCTTGGTAGTGATAACAGAGGTTTCTTTTCCCACATAGCTATCACTAGGTTGGCATAGCTATTGGCACATGATGTGCCCATAGCCACGCCATCCTTTTGTATGAAAAAATCATTATTAAATAGGAAAATGTTGTTCTCAAGCACTATTTCTAACAGCAAGCACAATAAATCTACCTTGGTAATAAGAAAATCAGTAAATTGTATAAGATATTGATTAATGCTTTCTAGACCTTTTTGATTAGGGACGACTGTAAAAAGAGATTTAACATCCATTGTAACTAGGAAGTAAGGGAGATTATCCTCTATTGTTTCCATTTTCTTATAGAGATCTGTTAAAAATTGTTTAGTGTCTCTGAGAATAAAAGGGTTCAAATCAACCACTGGCCTTAATACTTCCTCTATATAAACTGATAGAGGTTCAGTTACCCAACCTCTACCTGCCACAACAGGTCTCATTGGGGGATGGGTTGGGTCTTTGTGTATTTTCAGTAGGCCTTGAATGGTAGGTATTAATGGATTCTCAACCCAAAAGAAGTCAAATAATTCCATACTAATAATGCCATTTTTATTCAAATTATCCAATGTATTATACACTCCTCTTACATGTTTTTGAACTTCTTGTATAGGTATGGTCATATATAACGTTATGTCACTTAACATTTTATTCATATAAAGATGATAATCAACCATATCCATCACTACTACAGGCCCGCCTTTATCAGCTGGCCTGATAGCAATATTCTTGTCATTTTTAAGTCTCTGTAATGCTGTTTTTTGCCTAAAAGATAAATTACCTTTCTTAGTTCTATTACAAGGATGCTTGCATGAAGTATAAACATCATATTCTACCATCTTACAAAATGCATCCAAGAGAGGATGATAATTAGGAACAAATACACTAGGTTTATGAAATCGCCATACTTGTACATTATTAATTTCATTTTTGAAAAGTAATTTCAACTGAACATTACAGACAAAAAAAGTTTAGTATCTAAAATAGTGTCCGTTAAATCACTGTTAGTAGTAGGTATAAATGAAAGGCCCTTATTTAGCACTTCTGTTTCATAGCTATCTAAAGGTCTGTGCGAGAGGTTCCAAACTAAGGAGGTGTTAGTCTCTCCCATATCTTCTTCAATGTAGGGCCTTTCTGTTCTCCACCTGAGGCTTTCCTTTTTTGTCTTCCCCTGCTCATAGAGCGACTCCTTCCCCTTCTTTGGATGTCAGTTATTGGGAAAGGGGCAGGGTGTGTTAGTTCACAATATTGTGAAGTAGTTTTCTTTCTAACAACAGGTTCACAAACAGGGGGGATGCACGTGAACAGAAGATGAAGAAGAATTCATAGTATAATTATGAATAGCATCATGTTCTAGATTGGTATTAGGAGTAATACATCCTGCATTTTCTTGCACTTCATTATTAACAATATCAGATATAGGAATGTCAGGAGTATCACTGACATTAACAGAAGACATAGTGATAAGGTTCTAATTGCTTTCAATGGCATTGTCTGAAAAATTGGTAACAGAATTCATATTACTTTCAATAACATTATCTAAAACATTTTCTCTAACAACAACAGAATTCACATTAACATTCACATTAACAAATTCTAATACAGAAACATGTATAGAACTATTTCTTCTTCTACTTACACCTTGTCTGTTATTAACATTTCTCGGCCAAGTAAAGACCTGACCATGCAGAGCACTGAATTATGGTTTGCATATGGTCCGAGGTAGACTTTTGGTGAAAGCGCTTACCTACATCTTGTGTTTAATAAAAGTTTGGACTTGATTAAGGATTTGTGGCTTGTGAACTGAATTGTGAACTGAAAACAACTATCGTGTCTGGTCTGCATAGACTTTGAATGCTGGATATTTTTCTCTGCACAGGGCTGCTCCTAAGCCTTTTTGGATATTCGTTTTACTTATTTATTTGTGACTGGCTTAGAAACACTAACTTCGTGGTGGTGCTATTTGTTATTTTTTATATATTACAGTTTTGTGTATAGCTTCCCTACCCTTTCACAGGCTTCAAAAGATAAGGTCTCAAGTACAGCTCATTTTATTAAAAAACAAAGTGTCCCCTCAATTTGTCCTTCAAGCCCTAGGATCTATGGTGGCGTCCATCACCTTGGTTCCCTTCGCGAGATTTCACATGAGGATACTTCAATGGCTTCTGGCTTCTCAATGTTCCATTCTAACTCACCGATGACTCACCTGATCTTAGGAACAGGTCACTGCAAAAAGGATCTATCCTGGTGGATGCAGTTGGAAGAAATACTAATGGGTCATCCCTTTGTTCCCCCCTCAACCCAAGGCCATAGTGACCATGGATGCCACCCAGATGGGCTGGGTGGCATTATCTGGGAATAACAGTCTAAGGCACATGCTCTCCACAAGAGGCAAACTTGCACATCAGTGTCCTGTAACTGAGAGCAGTGCTCCTAGCGTTGCAAGCCTTTCAATCTGCTCTTCCTCTGGGAACAGTTGCGATCTATTCAGACAACATGTCAATGGTATGGCACATCAACAAACAAACCAAATCCTACCGCCTTTGCCAGGAATCTCTCAGAGTGGGAAATGGGTGATATCTTCCAACCGCTTTCTTGTGGCAACTCATATCGCGGGGAGCTCCAACATGATAATGAACAAGCTGAGCAGATGCATTCTACTGCCTCACAAGTGGTCACTCAATTCCAAAGTGGCAAAGGAAAACTTTTGCCACTGGGGACAGCCTTGCTGTGACCTCTTTCCCTCCGCAATGAGCAAAAAATGCAGCAGCTACTTTGCCCCAATTTCCCCTGAGGGGGAGTCCCTGAGGGACATTCTCCTTCTTGATTGGCCCTCTGGTCTTCTTTATGCCTTCCCCCCTTTTTCCTCACACCCCTCGTCCTAAAGAAAGCCCAACAGTTGCTGAGCAAAGCGACTCTTATTGTTCCTTTCTAGCCCAGGCAAGTTTGGTTCCGCTTTCTATGACCTCACTTGATCCACCATCCGTGGATTCTGGACCCAGTTCGAGACGTGCTGTCTCACCCACAGGGATTGGTGCATCCTGACCTACACAGTCTCAAGCTCAGTTTGGGTCCTCCAATTCTGTTAGTCGCCAGGCAGAATAATATTACTTCCCCTGTACAAAATAATTCTTCTGGCTTTCCACAGACCTTCCACCAGGAGACTCTATTCCAGTAAATGGAAGAGATTTTCAACTTAAAACTCTGAAAACAATGTAGACCTTTTTGGCACCTGTTAAAAAAGTTTTGGAATTTTTAGCCATCCTTTTTGACCAATGAGCCTCTGCTTCCACCATTAGAGTTCATTTAGCAGCTATTTCAAATTTTCACAATGGCTATGACGACCACTCTTTAATTTCCCATTGACTATGCAAGGTCTTTCTCAAAGGTGCCTTACATCTGAAACCTCCATTCAAGGATCCCTGGGCTCAATGGGCTCTAACCTTGGTTTTGCATTCTTTAGTACTACCTCCCTTTGAACCAGCAGCTACTTGCCGTCTCAAATTCCTTTCCTGGAAAACTCTTTCTAGCAGCCATCACTTTTGCCCGAACAATCTCTGAGATCCAGGCTTTTATATGCAAAACCCCCGTATATCATTTTTCGTAAAGACATGGTGTCATTGCGAACTAACCCTTCTTTTCTTCCTAAGGCAGTCTCGGATTCCAGTATTAATCAACTACTGAGTTACCAGTTTTCATCCCCAAGTTTTCCAACAAAGGTGAATATTACCTGCATTTACTGGACATTCATAGACAATTATATTTTCACCTTGACAGGACTAGAGAGTCCAGGAAATCAGATCAATTGTTTATTTCCTTTTCTGGCCCATATGTGGGAAAAGCTGCGTCAAAACTGACTATCTAGATGGCTAAGAGATAGTGTTACTTTAATTTATGAACAGAGCAACCGAAAGTTACCTGCACCTGTAAGTGCGCATTCAATCACATTAATTGCTACATCAGCTGTTTTTCATTCAAAACCTTCCATTGACAAAATATGTGCAGCTGCAACTTGGGCTATGCCTCATATTTTTTATCACCCATTACAAATTGGATATGGTCTCCAGGGGAAGAGCATCTTTTGGCTCTATTTTCTCAGGAATATCCTTCCATAAGGCCAACCAGGAACTAAAGTAGCTGGGACTCTGCCCCATTTGTCAAGAATGAACGAAGATTGACAACAGATAAAGAAGTTATGTACTCACCATAATCTTACATCTGTGTTGTTGATCTTCGTTCATTCTTGACATCCCACCCACCTTCCCCTTCCTGTAGATTTCCTGAGGGATTGAACCCTTGTCCTGGGTTTCCATAGGGTTTTTACCTTGGACATTGCCTCTGCATACAATTTCTGTGTACACTCTTGCTATGGTCTGCAAACTCTGAGGTACTGGACAGAGGAACATTGTGGGTAGAGTCTTAACTCGAGAGTTTTTTGGCTGGTGCGAGCTTTATAATGCCCAAGTCCCATTAGTCAAGAATGAACGAAGATCGACAACACAGATGGAATGTTATGGTGAATACGTAACTTCTTTGTTACATGTTCTAGAATGCATGTCAAGTAATCTACCTCTGGAGTTTGACTTAGCTCCAGAAATGAAATTATTGATATACATTTGTCGAAAATACACCCAGATACCAAACAACTACTTATTCATTACTCATTCTGTTAAGGCAAATACAAATGTTAGGCAGCTCTCACATTGTTTTTAGCATCTTAAAAGTTGTTTTATATTTACAGATCACTGTAGTCAATACATCTAAATAAATTGTTTTTTTTACAAATAAAGCAATGTTATATAATAAGCAATATGTCATAGTTAAAATTATAAAACTACTAATTCTGAAAAGTAAATCAGTAATAGAATACTGAATACACATTTTGTTAAAACTAATAATAATAATAATTAAAAAAAAAAAAAGAAAAAAGTAATTTGCAATATCCAGGCTATGAATAATTACTATAAGACAGTGGTGGAAATGCAGCCTTACCTGTACTGTACAGAGTTCACATACTCGTGCAATCAACAAAACAAACAGACCACGCATAAGAAAGTATCATCATACTTTCTAGAAAACATCCATAGCAAATCAAAAACAAATATATTTAACACTACTTGCAAACAACCACCAATACAGAATCTCAAATTAAAGACATCTAAATAGTCTACTTAGGTACGGCGATCATACTCAAAATAAAAAACACTTTTGGAAAGAAATTAACCTTCTTATAGGAAGAAAACGTCATCATGAAATATTCTCTAAAAACACCATTCAATGTGGCAAAACAAATCTTTGCCCAGAAGACTTCCTTCAAGAATTTTGCAATCTCCTGTCAAACAACCGCTATCCCCCAAAGATCATGAATTACCCAACCCACCACCATTCATATCCCTTCTTCCACTTCAAGCGCATACTTCCCACAGAAGTGTCTACTTTACTTGACACTTATCAAACAATATAAACTCATTGTTCATGTATCACTTTCTCGCACCCATACATATAATCTATGTCTTACACAAAACCTCATGCCACAGATTTGGAAAACTGTTGTAATTAAAACCCTCCCAAAGCAAATCAACCCAAAAAGATACCACTCATTTTCATCCAATATCCATCCTCATAATTATGGGCAAATTTCTAGATATATAGTCCATACCGCTTTCTCACTATATCTAGCAGTGCCACGTGGTCTCCACTAAACAGCATGGATTCGTATCCGAAAAAAGTACTATGACAGCACTTAGGTCTCTAACTGCTGACATACTGCAAAACACTGATAGAGGCTTTCTTACAGCTGCCTGATTTACAGACCTGACAAAGGCATTTGATCTTATTGACCACCATCTTCTACTAAACAAACTAACTGAAACTGGTACCAGCCCAGACAACACTCCCTGGTTTAAAAACTTTCTCAATGACAGATACTTCAAAGTTAAAACAGGATCCTTCGAATCAGAAATTGCAACTACTATTCAAAGGTGTACCACAAGGATCCATTCTTGCCACCACCTCTTCTCCATATTCATTAACAAACAGACATGGTCTTTTATTGATGAAGTCACTCTCCTACCAAAATTCAATAAGTCCAGCAAGACTTACATGAGCTCCACCAATGGCTCATAAATGATAAAACTACTAGTCAACCCCTCCATTATCAAAAAAAGAAGTTATGTACTCACCATAATGTTCCATGTTTGCTGTCCTTGATCTCGCCTTCCTTCTTGATGTTTGGGGTCGGAGCCAACCCTCATCTCTGACTTGGCCGTATACTATAGCTCGAGAGCTTTTACTGGCTCGAGGCTAGCGCCTAACCCAGCATGCCTACCGGTAGTTACCCAGATCTCATTTGTGATAACCCAGTACTAGACCATACTCTATTTTACATATCAGAGGACGCCTACATATAAAGGTGTAACCCATCCACAGGAGTAAGAAGGAAGGACTAGGAATAACCAAAAGGTATGGTAAAAAAAAAAGGAAACCCATCCAGTATAACCAATAAAAACAAGGAATTCCTCTCGATCATCCAGGAAGAGGGAAGGAGGGTGGGACACAAGAAGGAAGGCGAGATCAAGGACAACAAACATGGAACATTATGGTGAATACATAACGTTTTATGTTATGTTGTCCATATCTCACCTTCATTCTTGCTGTTTGGGACAGCGTCCCCAGCACCTGATTCTTGGGTGGCTCACTGGAAAAAAACTCTTCAGGACTGTGGAACCAAAAGAGGCCACATCTACTTTGTAATGAGTGATAAAGGTATGAGGATTAGTCCATGTAGCTGCTGCACAGATCGAATCCAAAGGCAGTCTGGCTTAAAAAGCAATAGAGGAAGCCAAGGCCCTTGTTGAGTGTCCTTTAATTTTCCCTGAGAGTTATTGTTTATGCAAATCGTAGACATGTTTTATAGTGTCTGAAAGCCACTTAGATAAAGTCACCTTTGAGACTGCACAACCTTTTTTATTGTCCGCAAAGGATATGAATAATTGGTCAGATTTTCTAAAGTCCTTGGTCCTCTGTAAATAGAAATGTTAACTGTCTATGAACGTCCAATTGATGAAGCTTATACTCTGCCTTGTTGCCATGATTGGGTAGGAAAACAAGAAGCTCTATGGATTGATTCAAATTGTAGTCAGGACATACCTTGGGTAAGAAAGAGAGGTTGGTTCTGAGAGAAACCCGATCTTTATGGAAAATCAAGTATGGGGACGAATAGATAAGGCATGTAATTCTGAAACCCTTCTAGCTGAGGTAATTACAATGAAGAAAAGGGTCTTCCAAGTCAGAAATCTGAGTGGACAAGAAGCAGATGGTTCAAAGGGGGGAAGAATCAGAGAGTCTAAAACTAAATTTAGATTCCCAGGGGGGACATGTTCTTATTGGAGGTCTTAAGAGGGTAGTACCTCTTAGGAGTGCCTTACATAGCCTATGGACATGATATTGGACCCCATTTCTCCCATATGGAAATTAGAAATGGCAGCTAACTGAACCCAGATGGTAGCTGCAGCTGCTCCTCGCTTAAAAGTTTCAGCAAGAAATTTGAGAATCTTTGAAATGGGTGCAGTAAAGGGATCAACCTGATTTTTGTCTGCTTAACAAGAGAACCTCTTCTATTTACTAGCATAAAGTTTCCTAGTAGTGGGCTTATGGGAGGAAATCAAAATGTGTTGAACTGCCGGAGAAACATCGAGAAGCCTGGCTAAGACCGGAAGTGGAGAAACCAAGCTATGAGCTTGAGAGTTTGAATGGATGGAGAGCCCCCGACTGATGCATCAAAAGATCTGGCTACAGTATCCAAGGCTCCCCCTACAGGTGAGGCAAAAGGAATGGGAACCATATCTGACGAGGCCAGTAAGGGGCAATGAGGATTAACTTGCAACCCAATGAATGTGCTTTCTAAAGAACCTTGGGTATCAGGGGAAAGCGTGGAAAGGCGTAAAGCAGTCCCAGGGGCCAATCGTGAACAAGTGTATCCCTGGGTGATTGCCCCAGAGGTGGGACTAGGGCAAAGTTGCTGCTGCATTTGTTGTTGAGGGGGGTGGCAAACAGATTGCAGTATGGCTGGCCCCATTTACGAAAAATCAAGTCAGCAACTTCCTGCTTCAGGGACCACTCGTGAGGCAACAGGATAGCCCGGCTGAGATCGTCTGCTATCATGTTTGATTTCCCTGGGATGTGCATTGCAACCAGAAAGCGTTAGGAAGACATCACTCATTGCCAAACTAGTAGAGCCTCTCGACACAAGGGGTTAGACCTGGTTCCACCCGGTTTGTTGATGTACCATACTACAGACATATTGTCTGTCTGAATTGCTATAGTCCCTGTAGGTAGAGAGTCCTGAAGCGCTTGCAACACCAGAAGCACTGCTCTCATCTCAAGGACATTGATGTGCAAGTGGTACTTGTGCTCCTGTCAAGTCCCTTGAACAGTCTGTCCGAGATAATGCCCCTCCCCCACCCTATCTGGGAAGTGCCCATGGTCACTGTGGCTACAGGTTGGGGGGGGGGGGTAGAAATGGCCTGCCTCTTTAAAATATTTCATTGAGTTAAATAAATATTATATGTAGTCAATCATTAATTGCATATATATTAAATAGTTACACTATTAATAATGGTAAATAATATGTGGTATTATTACTACATAATTTAGTTTTATGATATATGTATACATGATTTTTAACACTACTAGGCATAGAATATTTTATATGTTTTGTTAATTTATAAATTAAATTTTCAAGGACTGGAACTTTGCACACTGAGGCAATAATGTATTCCATTCATTTGGCTAGTGATGCAGAAAAACATTGTATATATACTAGAAGTTTAAGCTTGTCATTTGTTTTAGCGTTTGTTTATTAAATGTTAACTGACATCTCTAACTGAGTTTAACTTGCTGTATACACAGTTTGCAAGTTTAGTAGTGAATGGGTTAAGACATAACCAATTAAGAGTGTGATTAAAGTAATTAAGCAATTTACATCCTGCCTTTTTTAGTATATAAGTGTAGTTTCATTTGTAAGAAAGTTATCTGAAGAAGCGTAGCTCAGAACTACGCGAAAGCGCTCATTTTTATTCAATAAACTGGACTACGTTTTATACTGTGTCTGCCATTTGGATTTTTCAGTTATAAGAAGAATTTGCACATCGTGGTTGGTCATCTCACTACTTCACATTCATTTCTCAGGTTTTTTGGTGAGGTGAGAAGTCCGTTTAGTGAAGAGTTTGCCTTCCTTGTTATATATTTGTTCCTTCTCCTTTTGTTGGCTACTCTCCGCACACGATGGATATTGCTGCTACATCGTCTACTGTACATCTGGAGTCGAGTAATGCATCTGCACTTTGGACTGGGCTCTTAGTACAAGAGTCTAACCCTTTATTGTCTCTAGATCTCAGCAATGTATCGGGGCAGGTTCAACCCCAAGAATCTGGTGAAAACTTGACTGACTTTTTTGCCTTGTTAAAAAATTTAGAGAATAATCTGTATCAAATACAGCGTTACTCATGGCAGAGACTGCATTTGGATGCATGTTTGCATTTTAAAGTTGTCCCCAGAGGCATGCGGATATTTTGCATGCCCACATATGGGGACTCGCATCCTTTGCTATTAAAGCATTGGCAAGACCTTAATATTGAACTTGGTTTCAGTTATGCAAGACTGATGCTTAAATATTTTCAACCATTGGAAACCGAGTTACGTAATAAGACTGATGCAATTTATAAGGAGATAACGGAATGCTTTAATTCTGAATATTGTGTCAACAAGGTGTGTCACGTCTTCGAACAAGTTAAAACTTTCAGTGACAGACTCAAGGCTACCAAACAGCGCAAGCTGATGAGGGATCATAATGATTTTTTAAAAGGCCAAGTGTTCGTTTGGCCGAGGTCCCAATCAGTGCAAGCCTCTGTTTCTAATCAGTCATCTAGACAACGCAATATTGTTAGTACTGTTAATGAAGTCAATGAAGTGTCTCTTACCTATACATCTTTGATGCCCTCTAATAATATGGTTATCTCTGGACATACTGAGATTCCGTTGGTTAGTGCTGGTGAAACGGATAACCATGAGAGTTCAAATACTGACCCCCCCCCCCCCCCCAATCAGGAGGCATTACAGCTCAATCAAGCTCCACGTGCCTTAGGAGCTGTACCTAAAACCATCGTATCGGCAAATAATGCAGTGACCCCTTTTTTACCTCATCAAAAGAAGACAAAGCAATGGGAGCGAGGACGGTCCAACAGCAGGGGGTATCGGAAGAGGAAACTTTCCGAAGAAAGGACTGTACAGAACAGGAGAACCAGGTATTGACTTCTCTGTTTTTTAACTGTTCTGATTTTGTGTTGGACAGTGCGACTACTTCCCTTTTAAATAGGGGACTTAATTTTATTCCTGCCTCCCCGGCTGTTCTTACAGAAACTCTGATAGATCTGAGACTTTTTTGTCGACAACCATGTTTGAAACTTAATTTTTTAGACATGAATGGAAGCTCTACAGTTAATGTTCCATCGATACCTTTCAGGAACAAAAGTACTTTTTTACCGCCTATGCCTCCACCTGTGGAGTTCTTTCTTAACCTTTGTGAAAAGGACTATTATTCTTTGTTCTCAGTTAGAAATAAGAAAGGGAGATTCTATAACCTTACTAACTTGGAGTCAATATATTTGTCTAATTTAAAAACTAATTCATCAATAGTTGTAAAACCAGCAGATAAGGGGGGGGGGGGAGTTGTGATTTTGAACACTCTTGAATATGTTGACAACATGAATAATATGTTATCTGATAATACTACTTATAAAGAAATAGATTATCATGAAGTGTTACATATCATACACACAGTAAATGACATCTTGCAAGATCTTTTGACCTGCCGACAAATAAGTATAGAGACCTTTGAATATTTACTTATACAACATCCAATGATACCTATTATTAAAGGAATACCCAAAATTCATAAGCAGGTTTACCCCATACCCATGAGACCGATTGTATCGGGGGATGGTTGGGTGACCTCACACATATCTGTCTTCCTAGAGAATATTTTGCGACCAGTAGTGAATAGTTTTCCATCTATTTTAAAGGATACACATCACTTGCTAGACACTTTGCGGTCAGTACAACTTGATAATTTAACATCACCATACTTTCTTATCACGCTTGATGTAGAAAGTTTATTTACCTCGATCCCCAATGAGATCGGGGTACAATATATTAGAGAGCTATTGGCGAAGGAGACATCATTCACCAATGCTAGGAATATACTCATCTGCCAATTATTGGATACCATCCTGACGAATAATGTTTTTTCTTTTGGCAACATGTATTATTTGCAACAATGGGGGGTAGCCATGGGCACCCCCTGTGCAAATACATACGCCAACCTTGTAGTATATTGGTGGGAGAAATTGTATTTATTCAACCATGAACAGTTTAAATCTGTGAGATACTACAAGCGTTTCGTGGATGATATACTTATCATCTGGGAGGGACCTATTGATACGTTTGATATATTCCTGGAATATTTACATACCACCACCAATTTCCTTAGGTTCACGAAAGAATATTCACCTAAGGAGATACACTTTTTGGATGTTACCCTTAGGTTGACAGATAGTGGGACCATTATGTCCTCGTTATACAGGAAACCGGTCTGGAAGAATGGTCTATTGACCTATGATAGTATGCACCCGAGGCATACTTTCCAAGGTATCGTGAGAAGTCAGTTTATTAGGATCTCTAGATTATGTGATGAACCTGAAGTTTTAAGAAAGGAAGCTGACTTTTTGGAAACTCTATTTGTGAATAGAGGGTATAGTATCAAGATGGTTAGGGACATAAGACAAGATGTCTTGGGAGATATGCATCCTATGCGTATAGGTCCTGTAGTTATTACTCAAGGAGTAACAAGACACTTAGGGGTTGAGAAGACTAGGAACAGAGGGGATAAGATCAACTATCTAATGAGATATACCAGTGATGTTGACAACATACGACGGGTTATCTCCAATAATTGGCATATACTTACCATGCATACACACATAAAAGACATGGTAGGTAGTAAACCCAGGTTCCAATATAGGAACAGCGACAACTTGAAATTGATCCTATGTAAAGATCATGGCATTTCCACTGATAATAGCAAGGTGATAAAGAATAGGTTTTTGACACAGGGTACTTACCCTTGTCATCATTGTAACAGATGCAAATATATATCTAAATCACAAATGTTTAAGCATCCATATATGGATTATAATTTCTGTCCAAGTTTTTATGCTAACTGTAGTAGTACCAATTTGGTATACCTAGCTAATTGCGTGTCATGTCCAGCGTTCTACATAGGTCTCATGAAAAGGAGACTACGTGATCGCATATACAATAATTTGTATGACATTCGCAAGAAAGATGACAGTAATGCATTATCAAGGCATATTATGGAATGTCCGACTCATAGTTTTAACTTTAGAGTGATAGAACTGGTTCAACATAATAAACGAGGAGGTAATGCGGACAATCAACTAGCTCTTGCTGAATTACATTGGATAATGAAGTTAGCAGCACATTTACCCCCTGGTATAAATAACTATGTTTCCATTAAACCAGTACTAGTGGGGAGACAATAAATATATGTGTATATTTATTTATTTATTCATTTAGTTTAATTTTTATATATGATTATGTATTTTTTGATATATTATCTTTATTTTAGTTTATATTTATATAACACATATAATTTTATGTCCTAATATGGCAATATTTATTAATTTGTTTTTTGCTCTGCCTATATTATGATTAGGTAATTCATCGGCTTCGTGCTTTATACATTTGTATCTGTTCCATATAATAGCAGCTTTACTATGATCAATTACATGCATCATTATAAACATTATACATTTTATATATTTGATAGGATTTCATTCATATGGTAGACATGTTAATACATTTTCCGGTTTGATGATGTTGTATCAGGCATATTTATACATGAGGCTGTTATAGATGCCTGATTTGGATCTAGTGGGGCCTTGAGCTTCTTCTAGTTTAATATTAGCTTATAGTTTATTTTTATTTTTATAGCGTACATCATGGTTTATGCTATTTTAATGAATAATACACATAATGTATATACCTTTTATGCTTTATGTGCACACATATATATATATATATATATATATATATATATATATACACATGTGACGTCATATTTAAATTGTTGTGCACACTATATATGTTGCATAAGTATACTAGTTTTCATATGCATATGCATAATATACATATTTTTAAGATATTCTTTAAAATATTTCATTGAGTTAAATAAATATTATATGTAGTCAATTATTAATTACATATATATTAAATAGTTACACTATTAATAATGGTAAATAATATGTGGTATTATTAGTACATAATTTAGTTTTATGATATATGTATACATGATTTTTAACACTACTAGGCATAAAATATTTTATATGTTTTGTTAATTTATAAATTAAATTTTCAAGGACTGGAACTTTGCACACTGAACAGGCAATAATGTATTCCATTCATTTGGCTAGTGATGCAGAAAAACATTGTATATATACTAGAAGTTTAAGCTTGTCATTTGTTTTAGCGTTTGTTTATTAAATGTTAACTGACATCTCTAACTGCGTTTAACTTGCTGTATACACAGTTTGCAAGTTTAGTAGTGAATGGGTTAAGACATAACCAATTAAGAGTGTGATTAAAGTAATTAAGCAATTTATATCCTGCCTTTTTTAGTATATAAGTGTAGTTTCATTTGTAAGAAAGTTATCTGAAGAAGCGTAGCTCAGAACTATGCGAAAGCGCTCATTTTTATTCAATAAACTGGACTACGTTTTGTATTGCGTCTGCCATTTGGATTTTTTCAGTTAAAAGAAGAATTTGCACATCGTGGTTGGTCATCTCACTACTTCACATTCATTTCTCAGGTTTTTTGGTGAGAAGTCCGTTTAGTGAAGAGTTTGCCTTCCTTGTTATATATTATCATAGGGGAGTGAAGCCACCACTCCAGATCCTTTTTGCAAGATTCAGTGAACAAAATCTGATGTGACATGGGTAAATCCTGGAATGACCACTGGGCAAAGAGAAGCCACTGCAGAACTCGCATGTGGAAGCAAGCCATAGGGACCAAAGTGATTGCCACTGCCATAGAACCCAGGACCTTGAGGACAAATCTTGCCTGAATTCTCTTTTTTGTCAACAGCATTGCAACATGGCGATGGATCGTTAATACTCTTTCTTGAGGCAGCTTTGCTATCATGGCTCTTGTATCTAAATCTGCCCCTATAAAGGTAATATATTGACAAGGCAACAAGGCAGACTTTCATAGTTTATGGTGATCCCTAGTTGAGAACAAGAGCAAATTGTGGATTCCCCTGCCTTGATTAGCTATTGTTCGGTGGTGGCAGTAAGGAGCCAGTTGTCTAGATATGGAAACACCCAGAATCCTATACACCTCAGGAGAGCTGTAACTACTGCCATGCATTTGGTGAACACCCTGGGGGCTGTGGTGAGAACAAAGTGCAGCGCTCTGAACTGATAGTGACTGACTCCCAGCCGGAAGCTTAAATATCTCCTTGACCATCTGTCCATTTTTATGTGGTAGTACACATCCTAGAGATCGATACAGCACATCCAATTGTCCTGTCCCAGAAAGGAAAGAATTGACTGCAGTGTTACCATCCGAAACTTTGTTTTCTTGACTGATTTGTTCAGCCTGCTGAGATCCAATATGGGTCTCTATTCCCCAGTTTTCTTTGGAACTAAAAAGAAACTTGACTAAGTTCCAGATCTGATTTGGTCTGCAGGGACTTCCTGGGTGACTCTTTTTCTTATCAATCTTTGAACCTCTAGGTTTGCTTCATCCTGAAGATTGGGTGGAACTTCTAGGATAGAGTGTTGTCTTTTTGACAGGGGAAGTTGGGAGAAGGGGATATTGTAACCTCTGGATATTATCGATAGTACCCATGCATCTTCTTTGATAGTCTGCCAGGCTTTTGGGTATAAGGATAATCTCCCCCCCGACTGTCTCTGGAGTTGGACATTTGGGCCTCCCTTCAGGAGCGCTGGAAGGGCCTACCAGAGAAGGTATCTCTGTCGCCCTGATTCTGCGGACCCCCCCCTGCTGTGAGACCGGCGTCTTCCATTATTTCCCCCTCTGCCCCGGAGGGAAAAATCTCCATGTGTGTCAGGCAAAGCTCCCTGGGATTTCTGGAACCACCATCTTTCCGCTCTTCTGGCCCTTAGGATAAGGCCTAGATGGAGCAGAAAAATGTACTCCCATGGCAGAGAGAGTTTTGCCTTCCTGTTCACACCTGGTAAGAGAGTCTCTTTTATCTGCGGCCTGAATAAGGACGAAAAGTCAAAGGGAGTGTTGGTAAAGGAAGACTTGAAGGGCTCTGCAAAATGACAAAAGAGCATCCAGGAGTGTCTGTGTAAGGCCGCCCCTGTGCCTGCCGCCCTGCTCGCCCCATCTGCTGCGTAAGAAATTAGCCGCATGGAGGAGTTAACCACTGAAGTTAAGGTCGCACACTGAGATGCCGCCTTGTTTCCTGCAGCTGTAGGATCCTGTAAGGTATCTCCTAACTCTTTGAGGAGATCCCTTTGAAGCCTTGTAAAGTGGGACAAATAGTTCAGCAATCTGAGTGTAAAGGTCGCTAAAGAAAACGTACGCTTCCCATATCTGTACATTGTATGAGACTCTTTATTCGGCAGATGGACAGATGAAGTTTCTGCTAATTCCTTCTTGGTGGCTGCTGCCACCACCATAGCATCAACGGGAACACCTTTGGATAAGAAGGCTCCATCTTCAGGGGCTGTTATGAATTTATTGGGCCTCTGCAGAACTGGTTCCATCATGTCTGGAGAGCTCCATGCCTTTCGACTCACTACATGCAATAGTGGGTTGAAAGGAGTAGATACCCAAGAGGTGGAGGGTCGGGAACCGAATGCATCCAGGTACACTGACTCATCTTCAGAAGGGGTACAGGACTTCCAGTCAGCCCCTATGTCTAAGGATTTCTAAAATGTCTGAAAAAGAGACATCTTTAGAGAGGGACCGTGGGGACCCTTCTGAGTCATCCAAGTCTGTGTCTGATGTCAAGGACTCAGGGGAGTCCAAATGCTTCCTCTTGCAAGCCCTCTTCCGAGGGAATGCCTCTGAGGGATGTTCAGAGGAGGTTTCGGAAGAAGTGGAATCACCCAATGGGGTGTCCTGCAGAATGGGTTCCCTACACTTGGGGCGGAGGAGAGGTTCTGAGGAGGACACCGGCATTGAAGGCAAAGGACCCAATGGAGCCGAGGGTGGAGCTGTCTCAGCAGACAGCATGCTCCTCCTCATCACCTCGAAGGCATCATGGTCCCGACCCAAAAGAGTCTCCGTCTCTGAAGATGCCAGAGACTTCCTCCGAACCGAGGGCGATGGCTCCGATGCCGATGTAGGAGCTGAGCTGACCTGGGCTGAAGCTCCGAGAGGAAGAGTATGGTTGGACAAGGGTCCGATGCCACCCCCCCTCTGAGCCAATGAAGGAGCGTCGGCTCCCAGATCCCTCAATAGAAGGGGGCATCGTGGAGATCGGGGTGGTAGTCAGAACCGAAAGACTGGAGGAAGTTACTGGAACTGACGGTTCCACCACTAAGACTTCCATACACTCCGGCTCCGAGCTCAGAGGAGTCGGAGGAGGAATCGAGACAGGTGTTGGTTGGGCTGTTTCTACTTCCATCTGGGATGGGCCCGAATGTATTTTAGCTAATGCTGGTGTCCTAAGAAGCCTCTTCACCATCCTTTCCACATCATCATCTGAGAGGGTCCTGGATGACGAGAGGAATGGGTTGAACACCAGTGATTGCCTGCCACATATTGCAATAAGGGAGACTGTGTTACAGACTGCACCAGTTCTAAGGCAGGAGACCTGGATCGCTTATGAAACCTTACTAGCTCCGAAACAACAGATGGAGCCATAGGTGCGAGTATCTTGTCGAAACAGACAGTCGGGTCTGACTTAGCTTGTAACTTGTCCTTCTCTTTAGACGGATCTGAAATTGGAGCCGAAGAGGATGAAGGCTTAGGTTTTTCCAGTTTTTTTGCTGGCTGAGTCCCCTCCATAGCAGCATCAAAGGGGCCCTTCAGTAACCCTCTTAAGATTAATTTGTTCTTTCTTTGCTGCAGGACTCGTGAACTAAATGCATGGCAAACAGAACACGAATCCTGCAGGTGAACAGACCTACACGCAACTCGTGTGCCCATCCGTAAGAGACATCTTTTGACAGCACAGCACGAATCGCACTTTTTGAAACCCGAAGGTTTCGATTCCTTGGCAGTATCTTTCGACATAATGTCGAACAGCACTATCTAAAGCTAGACAAAGAAAAACACACTACTAACAAGATAACTAGCAAATACAGACAAAAAAATCCTTTTTTGTTTTTTTTAAACAGCCTGGAAAGAAGAGAAGGAGGGAGAGCATCTAAGTTAAACGGCAAACTCCCCACCTAAGGAGAGCCTCTAACTTAAATGGTAACTTGTTAAAACTTAAAGGAAGGCAAGAAAAGCGAAGAACCCTCTAAGTTAAATGGGTTTGAAGAGGGGAAAGGGCCAGAGAGAAAAACGGTTAGTCCACAACAAAAGCAAGTCACTCGGATGGGATAGGGAAAGGTAGTTAGATAAGATAAGCAAGAACTTTTTCTTCAAAAATATAACAGAGAGAAAAACATTTAGCCTGAGCCAGTATCCACAATTTCAATGCTGCAAATGAGATCTGGATAAATACTGCTAGGCATGCTGGGATAGGGGCTAGCCTCGAGCCAGTAAAAGCTCTCGAGCTATAGTATACAGCCGAGTTGGAGCCAAGGCTCGGCTCCGAACCCAAACAGCAAGAACTAAGGTGAGATATGATCAACATAACATCTATGTTTTTTGGAATGCCACAAACAAATTCACCAAGGACCTGATCCTTTAACTATCTTTGACATAAGAAACCATGCCATGGAAAGAGCCTCCACCTTCAAATACCTGGGATTACAGCTTGATCAGTCTCTAAACATCCATTTCCACATAAAGTAAGAGCAAAAATAAATTCTTTCTTCTAGGTCAAAATGATCTCCCCTTTTCCATCTCAAACTGCCAGAGAAGCATTCGGTAAGTGAGTTCTCTTTTCTCAGATAGAATCTCTGGAGTACCCATTTTGCATCTGTTTTGAGGATCATCACCACATTCCAGACAAAAATCAAACATCCGCCAATTCATTACAAGCTCAACCCTCTGTGAGCATCACTGCATCACCCTAGATAAAACCAGATTGCTACCCATGAAACAAAGATCTAACCGACTATTAGGATCCCATCTCTACACACTACTCCAGCGTCAAACATTTACTCTCCTTGCAGCTAAACTTCATGAAAAATATCCTCACACAACTGAGACATTATTCCCAAACCATACCAACTCTCATTACTCATTAGAACCAAACTCCACAGCAATTCACTTGAGTTCTCCTCCCAGGCACCTTCTCTTTGGCAAGCTCTCCCCACTGACCTAAAGAAAATCAATAGCTACCTCAAATTCAGAATGCAACTTAAAAACAACCTCTTTTCCCAAGCTTAATGGTCCTTATTGGACACAGGACATACCACCTTACACTCCGTCCTCATCTCCTTTCAACTTCTCTTCTCACAGAACTGCTGAATGTTTACCCACTTTAGAAACTCTTGTATATACTGTACATTACACTCTGTTTCTTTACTAGAATGTACATACACATTTTTCCTGTTCTGAACTATTCCATTATTGCTTTCACTTCTGGTCTTTTTTGTTTGTAAAATGCTTTGTATTTCACCTAACTTGAGCCTGAAAGTGATCATTACTGATCAGTGCACTACCCCAGTAAACAAATACAAAAAAAATAACTTGGTTGAAACCCGAGACATTCAACATAATCTTGATATTATGATAATGCCAGAAACATGGCCTAAATTTCTACAACTATTACAGCAACTACACATCTTTCAGACGGGACACACTAGGAAGCAGACTAACAGGAAGAGTAGTACTAATGCTAAGCAAACTATCCTCCAACACACACACACACACACACACACACACACACACACACACACACACACACACACCTGCCAAAGTACAAATGACTACCATCGAGACTGACGTCTGGATGAAGTTCTGTGCAACCGTGAAAAGTTAACTATCTTTGTCATATATATTCATATGTCTTAAGACCATGTTTAACAACCTCCACTAAATAACTCCCATGGGAAATTATAACCTGTCAATGTCAATGTGACTGCGCACATATATTACATTCAGCTATGCATACATTATACACACACAAATATATACATCAGCATATATGAAGGCAAACATGTCTAAATACTTACACACACACTTGCACTCACAAACACATTTTATTTATATATATATATATATATATATATATATATATATATATATATATATTTTTTTTTGATAACATCGAAATGCCATGTCAAATGTCATATGGTTGAGACCATATGATCGAATTGCCAGAATGTAGAATAGCACTAAACAACAAAAATCTACATTTTTGCAGTAGCACACATCCCCTGCATACTACATATACCAATTTCAAGGTTGCATTACAATGGGGAAAAGGGCAAATTCCCCAACCCCCAATGTACTACGATCTCCATACATAAGCCTTGATGTTCTGACAATTTGATCATAAGTTTCGACCATATTGCATTTGGCGTTATGAAACTTCCATCTTGTGTGTGTGTATATGTATGTATCCATAATAAAAAATGGAGTTTTATATCTCAAGTCATTGACAAAGTCACTGGTTTGTTCATATTTTATATCCAAATTCAATGAAAGCATGTGAATTCAGCATTTTCCTTGGTTATATGGGTGGGTGTATTAATAGGTTCATAAGTTCATACTAGGCTATCTGCCCTAGGGCATTTATAAGCCTAGCCAGAGTGTGTTTGGCTTTCGCCACCCATTTTAAATGAATTTTGCTATGCCCTTTTTCGAGGTTAGTATACTGTGCCTCTGTCTAACAGTGACACAGAAGTGATACCCGGGGTAAACCTACTATCTCCCATCCACTCAACATGATTCCTCTTGAAGAGAGTCAATGAGGGACTCTGCCTAACCTGGACTGGGATTTTATTCCAGAGTGAAGGGAGCCTCTGGGTTATGAATCTGTCCCTCCAGCATGTCCTATTTATATTACATAAATACTGATATGCATACACACAGATGTGTGTGTGTGTAATATTATATTTCACACATACAGAAACACATATGCGTGCACACATTTTATATATATATATATATATATATATATATATATATATATATATATATGGGTCTACTTCTAAACACCGACACGACGATTCCCCGACACAAAACTCACCGACGACAAATAACCGACAACACACAAACCCGACACAAACCCGACAACGCAAAACACCGAACACCAAAACACCGACACACTGAACGTAAACAACACGCGACACTACATAGCATATACACTAGCCCTGACCCAAACCCTAACCCTAAGGTCCGACACTATCGCACACTTCACCTACCTGCACCCTAACCCCTAACTCACTTAAACCACCCCTAGCCCAAGCTCCGACACTAACGCACACATCACCTACCTGCACCCTAACCCTAACTCACTTACCCACCCCTAGCCCAAGCTCCGACACTAACGCACACATCACCTACCTGCACCCTAACTCACTTACCCACCCCTAGCCCAAGCTCCGACACTAACGCACACTTCACCTACCTGCACCCTAACCCTAACTCACTTACCTGACCACTTCTACCTCCGTCACTGTCGCACACTTACCGGGTCGCGATCACACATTACCCTTGTCGGTCTTTCCACTGTCGGCGAATCACCCTGTCGGTATACGTACCTGTCGGTCATCTGGCGTCGGTGATTTCCGCGTCGGGGAATCGGCGTTTCGGTCTTTAGAAGGGGACCCATATATATATATATATATATATATATATATATATATATATATATATAAAATCACCTCCTAAATGCATATTGGCGAATACGTACTACATTTACCCTTTTCCATGTGGTTTGGGTTCTGGTTGAGGTTAGCCACAATCAACCTATGTATTGTAATAACAACTAATCCTTGGGAAAGAGGAATAGGACTCTTCCCCTGGGTTATGTGATCTCAGAGTTAATATATATAATTAGCAGGGGTGTGGAGGGTGCAGGCTAGTTTGCCCCCTTGCAAAACACGGTTTTCATGAAGCACGTTCAGAGGAGTAACCTCCAAGCATCCACAAATGGTGTCAATGTTTTGCAATCAACTTTACTGTGTTGATGTTAAACATGCTGCGCCCCTGGCCCCACCACCACCACCTTAGTAATGCATGTTAACCCTAACTCTAACTCTGCATCTCGCCTTAAAAGATCCTTTCAGTAATACTATAACTAAATAAAACTCAGACACGCACATGCATGTGCAACACTAGCTCTATTCCCTTACCTAACCACTACTCTAACCCGAACATACAAACACACTATTTTCTCTTTCTCTGACAAACATCAACACAGTCTCACCTACCACTAATAAAAACACAAGTACCTGTTTTAGCAAAACACATTCTATAAATCAGGTGGTAAAATAGACATTTGCATAAACCAACCTGCAGTCCATTCTGTGCACACTGGCCCACATTCATAAAAAGAGGACTCCAAGTGAGAGGTGAATCACTATAAGTGAGAGACAATGAGTATAGGTCTTCCACAATAAATGGAAGCAGGCTCAAAGGGTGGGAGAGTTAGCTTTTCCAAAAAAAACGTTAAGGTCCGAGGGAGGCAGAACAGGTTTCCTTGGAGATCTAACATGTAGGACACCTTTAAAAAATGTTTTGCCTCACATCTGCTAGCTAACAGGGGAGATAGAAGCAGACAGGCAGATATGGCTGACATGTGCACTTTAACTGAACAGTAAGCCAAACCACCATTGAGCAATTCACAGAAATAAGTTAAAACCAGGGGAATATCCACCAGTTAATGGGTCCTGATTTCATATGAGACACCGGATTGAAAATCTCTTCCATTTTGCTAAGTAAGATTTTCTGGTATTTGGTTTCCTGGTCTCCTGCAGGACTGTAAGGTGTCTGAAAGGGATTATACCCTATACGGTGTCTGAAAGGGATTATTCTCCATCACCCACAAGGTCAATTGAAGAGTTGACAAGTGGGGATGGATGAGGGTCCAGTTTGTGAGGTAACTTGTGGTGACTGTCCTTGGCTAAATACAGGAGGAGAGGGAACCAGTGCTGTTTTGGCCAGAAGGAAGTCACCAGCAAGACTTTTTGGTTTGTCCTGCTGAATTTTGGATAGGACTCTTGGGATGAGGGGAAAGGTACAAAATGCATATAGAAACATCCTCTTCCAGCAAAAAGAAAAGGCATCCACTTTCTAGACCAGATGATTAAGCTCTCTGGCACAAATCTGTTCATGGGGGAAGCAAAAAGGTCTGTTTGAGGAATATTCCAATGGTGGACAATGTCTAGAAACACATCCCTTTGAAGCATCCATTCATGGAATGGTGTATGGGACCTGCTCAGGTAATCTGCCATACAATTTTGTGAAGATGGGATGTACACTGAATGAAGGGTCATCTGGAATTTTATTGCCAGCTCCCATGTTTGAAGAGCCAGCATGCATAATAGGATTTGCCCCGCCCCCATTTGTTCACACACCAGACGACTGTCATATTGTCTGTTTACAGCTTTAGAGGTCCCGGTTGGAATAAGGGATGGAATGTCTGCACTGCCAACAGCAGCATCCTCATCTCCCTTACATTGATGTGTTCCTTCAATTGAGAGGGAGACCAGATCCTCTGTACTTTCAGGTGGCCAAAGGTTGCTCCCCAACCTACGTTTGAGGCCTCCGTCTAGATCTCTTGATGAGGAGCAGAAGGATGTAAAGGTAGTCCTAGGTTGAGTGACACAATGTATCCACCACTGAAGTTCCATCTTCAGACAAGGGGATGACAGGAATGGAGAATTCTAGGGGGTGCTGGTGTTGCATCCAAACTGATGTTAGATACCATTGCCATTTTCTCATGTGGAGTTTGGCTAAGCGGTGCATAGGAAAGGTGGATGCCATGAGACCCAAAACCCCAGGGAACACTCAGACTATAATGTGGTGAACCAGAAGAAAGGTTTTGAAAGTAAGAGATGAAGTCCTGTACCTTTTGTGAGGGTAGAGAGACATTCATAAGATCTGTTTGTATCCTTCACCCCAGGAAGGTTTGATCCTGTGAAGGGGCAAGAACTGATTTCTTTAAGTTTATGGTGAACACCAAACTTTGTAGAAGATTGATGGTAAAGGCAAAATTTAATTTCAACTTCTCTGTGGAGGCAGCTAGGAGGAAGAGGTCATCCAGACACAAAAAGATGTGTATTCTCTGGAGTCTGCAGTGGGCAATCACAGGGCGCAAGTCATTTGGTGAAGACCTTTGGTGCGGTAGAAAATCCAAAGAGCAAGGCACAGAACTGAAATGCCATGATGATACAGACAAGCATAAAAACTTCCTGCGGTTGGTATGGATAGGAATGTGCAGATACACATCTCTTATATCCAGGGTAATCATGAAGGCTTGAGGCAGAATGAGTGGGAACATAACCTGGAGGGTCAGCATGCAGAAAGTGGGTACTCTTAGAAAGGTATTGAGATGGGACTGGTCTCCAGGGACCTTTCTTCCTGGGAACCAGGGAGCAACCCGGAATAAAATCCTTTGCCTATTTGTTTTTTGGGGACACTCTGGATGATCACCTAGTTCAATAATTTGAAAAGAACCTCTGGGATGAAAAAAAGGCAAATTGTTCCCTGGGAGGTTGAGGGATGCCCCTGAAGGAAGGCAGTTGTTCCCATACAATGAAGTACCATTTCTGAACAATTAGGAGGACCCAGACATCTTGAGTTATGCTTTTCCAGCGTGGTAGGGATAGGGGAAGGCTCTGGGAAAGTGGGATATGGGTGAGAGGGGGAAAACAGTCAAAGAGAGGACAGCTTGTCTGGAAAGGGCCGTTTAGGTGCTGGAGTTGCTGGTGGGGCCCTAGGCTGTTGTGGTCTCCTGTCACTCTTTTTTGTTCTGCACTGTGTGCGGCATGAATGTCTACACTCAAATACAGTCTTTGCAGGTTAATTTCTTTGGAACTCAGGTACCAGGGAAACAAAAATATGCTTCAATTCCTGCAGTTCCTTTCCCTTTTCCTACAACAATTTGAACAGGTTAGCAGCTGCAGGTCCAGACAATGCATAATGGTCAAAAAGAACATCCACAACTTTGGCTTTTATGTCCTCAAGTAAGGGCTGAAGTTTCAGCCAAGAGAATCTCCTTAATACTGATCCAGAGGCAGCTGCTCTGGCAGAAGCCTGTGCACCATTATAGCTTCATTTTATGGAGTGATGCGCTACTTGAGAAGATGCACAAAGCAAAGTGGCCAAGGTTTTATTTTCTGAGTCAGGGAAGCATGCAATTTCCTGTAAGAGTTGGGACAGAAGCTCTAAAGTGAATTTGGTCATATGTGTTTGGTAATTTACAGCCCTAAGTACTAGAGTGGCAGAAGTGTATACTTTTTTGCTTAGTCTATCCAGGATCCTACTATCCTTATCAGATGGTAGGAGGGAAGTGGAGGCAGCAATTCTGATGGCTTGTTAGAAGTCACAGAAATTATAGAATGGTATATGAAGAGAAACTTGTAGTCCCTCTGGGACCTTGAAGAAGCAGCCTGGCTTTTTGGGGGTGAGTGGTTGGGAATCTGGTGCCTGTGAAGTGGAGGCAAAAGCACTGAGAAATCAGGCCAGAAAGGAGGAATAGCAGACAGGCTAGGTGATTCCACTTGTAACAGCTCATAGTATCTTCTTTGTACTTCAGATACTTGGGTGCTATCCCATTTAAAATGGTCTTTCATCTTAGCTATGGTCTCTACAAAGGACAGGTCTTTCATAGGCGAGTCTGTTCCATTGGATTCCTCTTTTGGGGAGGCATAATCCAGGGAGGAAGGGATCTGTGAAGAGTAACCCAGTGATTTTTCCCCTAAGGATGCCTCTTCCTCTGACATATCCTCTTCTCTAGTCCTTTTAAGTGGAGAGACAGTAGTGGGAGGTGGAGCTATGATACCTGGAGGAGGCCTAAGTGACATAAGGGCAATGAAAAGGCCCCAAATTAATTGTTGCCAGTAGCTAGCACGTTCTTTTGTTAGAGACAAATGTTTGTTTTTTCATTTCTTTTTCCATGCAAGTCTGCTTTATGTAAGGTAGGAGGGCCTGATGTAGGAAAAACATTTGATCAGGTTGGATTCTACCTCTTCCCTAAGAAGGATCTGAGGAATCCCCTAAGGGCCTTCTGTAATCATGAGCCGTGGTTCCCCTTGGACATCCGAAACAGATACCTGCTCAGTCTCCGCGGATATGCATATGCTTGGATCCAAGGTGGCCAGGACGCCAGGCTTAGCCTGCAGATCTGAGTTGTGAACTGGGCATGTCTACGGGCTGTCCTCTGCCTCAAGAGAGACATCGTTAACAAGAGGTGCATTAGAAGGTTCAGGCCTTTGCTTTTTGGCCTTCTACTTCAAAATGGACTCTGCTTTGGGCCACGAGGATCCCTCCATAGGGCATTTTGCTATCAGCTTTGATGATCAAAGTGGATAGTTAAAGAGGATAATCTACTCCTTAAGGTCTTTGGGACAAACACCTGACAAATAGAGCAGCTTTTGTGGTTGCGATTATGGCCTAGGCAGAACAGGCACTGAAAGTGGCTATCCTTGTGTGGAATTTGTCATCCACATTGGCACTTGTCCTTCTTGGATGTCATGAACCCTAACCAAAGACAGTAGCAAAAGTTAAAAAACACCCCAACGGGGCACTTATTTGAAATCTGAAAAATTGCAATGACTCTGAGTCCGACAGTACATTGGAATCTGGCATTCGGCTCTGGCAGCAGAGAAGTTCTGAGGATGGTGCGCATGTACGTCACTTTTATGGCTGATGTCTGATTGCAGCCTACGTGACATACCACACATCATATAGTAGTAAAGTCTTCATATTATAAATATTGCAAAAGATGAACAGAAGGACATCTATGCATTTATAAAGATATAAAAATTATGTATGAGAAATGTAAATACAAGTTGAGTTATTATAACCTAATCATAATATGCAGTGAATATGTCTACTGTCATATACACTAGCCAGCACTATAGAAAGGCTGTGAAGTAGTGATCCAAAGTAAAAAGACAAGAAGTTCAATGCAGCTACATGGAAATAGGAGTCTAGCAAATACAGCAAAATAGAGGACCTCCAAGATGAGGAGAGGTGGAAGAGACACGGTACAAAAAGTTTAACTAAAAAAAAAAAAAACAGAAAAAAATATAACAAAGATGTTGAGGACGGTAAAGGCTAAAGATGGAACAGAGTTATAAGAAGGGATGAAGAGGTGAAGCAAGGGTTTTTTATGTACATAGCTAAAAGGAGGAAAAGAGAGACAGGACTCTTCAAACTCAGTAAAGATGGGAGGGGAAACCAAAAAAGATTGAGAAAAAGCAGAGGTACTGAATGAATACTCTGCTTCAGTCTTCACAAATGAAACCAAAGGGAGGATGCCAGCTTGCAAACAGGCAGGGCAGCATGGACAGAACAGTGGACACATGCCAGAACACAGATGGAGGAGGTTCAAAGTGAAAAAGCTGTTCTTAAAAAGAATGTAGCACAAGTACCAGATGGGTTGCCTTCCAGAGTCTTCAGAGAAATCTGGTCTATGTTGGCACTGCCATAATGAAGACCTTCAGCAAATTATGGAGTACTGCAGAAGTGCCAGAGGACTATATGATAGCAGCTATCAGATCTTTTTTACCCGGGAAGTAGGAAACAAAAAAAAAATCCATGGAACTTTAGGCATGTTACCTTAACAAAAATTGTTGGGAAAGTCATGAAGAGAATCATGATGGGAAGGCTTCCAGGACAACAAGCAACATGGGTTCATAGGCAAAAGAAGCCATCAAGTCAAACCTGATCTAGTTTCATGACACAGTTATAGAAGTTGATAGGAGAGTACCAGTACATACAGTCTACCTGGTCTTCAGCAAGAATTCTGATTCTATCTCACACAGGAGGCTAAAAGGAAATTTGAAAGACATGACAATAGGAGCAAAACCTAGGATCTGAATAGATGCATGGAAGAAAAAAGAACAGAGAGGGTTGTGGTGAAAGGGACAATGTCAGGAATTAGAGAATTGACTACTGGAGTCCCACAGAGGCTGTCCTGTGTCCAGTACTCTTCACTATCGTTGTCTTAAACATACCACAGTGAATACAGAAGAGGATTAATCTAACTGCTGAAGACACAAAGATACTTACAACGCAGAAAGGGGAAAAAAGTCTAGTGATGGAACTGGAAATGTTGGGGAAAAAAAATGTCCAGAAAGGCGTCAGACTTCTTTGAGAAGGTCACCAAGGAAATGCAGGAGGGCAAAATAGTGCATGCTGCTTACAATGATCTGGTCATGGCATCTGACACAATATCCCACTCAGGTATTGTAAATAAACTCAAGGAATTAGGCATAAACCCCTGTATTATACATGCTGGACAGCCAGATGGCTCTCAGATGGTATCCAAGTAGTTAGGATAGGGGAGTCCAACTCCACAAATAGGTTGGTCACTAGTGGAGGCCCTCAAGGCTCTGTGCTGGGTTTGCTCCTTTTTGGCATCTATTCAAAAGTCAAGGCCAACATTGGTCTCCGGCTGACCGAGTTTACTGACATTGCATCGGGTGCTCCTAATTTGCAATTAATATTCTCTGGGAAGATGTAACTCAGACAAATAACTGGTGCCAGAAACATGGCTTAAAACCCAATACCAATAAATGCGTAACAGCACCTTTGGAAAGTCAGCTACCCCAGGAAACTACCTCCTGACAACACATCTCTTAAAGCAAATCCAGTAGCCAGGGATTTGGAGACGTAATTTAGACAGTGACCTGGTTTTCCACCAGTATGTTTCTAGGGTAGTATGGAAATAATTTCGGATCTATATTACATTTTCGAAACTTTCAAACATCGAACACCATATGGTCGACACCATATGAGCGATGTTTGAAATTTCGAAAATATAATAAAAAATAAATAAATAAAAAACTATACTAACCTAAACGCTGTAGTCCCCCACACCCCCAGTACTTAAATATTCCTACTCAGAGATCACACTGCATTGAAGGGAAAATATTCTCTATGGCGATTTCCGTGTTACGATTTCCGTGTTACGAGTGCGACATTTCCACCAATCAGGTTCGCTCGATACACATTCGCCATTTACAATTTTCGATCAAGCGACAGGAACCCAATCATTCTACCATTGCTCAACTTAAAAAAACAAGAGTATGACATTCAGGTCCAAGGAAGTCATTGTTCCACTGTATTTGGCCGTCAAACACATCATTGTGTACGATAATCCCTTTGATATGAACCTGACCAGGTACATGAAGCAAATGGAACATTCACAGAGCTCCTCAAAACAAGAATACAGGGCATAGACAACATGTTCTATGAGGATCATCTCAAGGCCCTATACATTTTGACAGCTGAGTGGTGCAGAAGTAGCATCGTCACCTTACAGCAAGAGGTTCTCCGGTTCAATTCTCAGCTGGGGTGCCTTCTGTGTGGAGTCTGCATGTCCTCCCTGCATTCATTTAGGTTCCTCCGGGTGCTCCGGTTTCGTCCCACCTTACAAACATGTATCTGGAGTGTTTCTCCCCAGGTCTCTGCTGAAAACTGGCTTTGTTCCAAGTCGGACTTCCCCAGTTAACAAATGTTAAATAAATAAAACAAATAAATATAATTTGTCTCCTACAGACTGTTGGGGGGTGATCTAGGTCTAGCATACAAAGCATCTTTGGATCCTGCTCTGACAGACCTTTTGTGTATCTGCAAAACAAACAGCATCAGGACTACCTGATCTATAAACTTAAACCTTGCCCGTGACATAAATAGGACTTGGAGGGACATGTATGTGTCTGAGAGAATACCTCTTCTCAGGAACAGGCTTTCCATCCGGGTGAAGCCGAAAAGTTCCTAAACCATATTAAAGCGTAAACCGGACCCCAGTGGATGGAAAATCGGAAATCACCCCGGTCTGGCACCTATGTCTCTAATGGATAGAGGCAGCCTGTAATGCTTGACCTACCATGCCCTAACTTGCATACAACAATTAAAATACATGCTTAAAATTGACCTTTAGACAACAGAAAAGAAAAATTACTGATACATTTGGGAAGCTTGGCTTACTGATACATTTGGGAAGCTTGGCTAGGCTTGTAAGGGGGCTTGGGGTCGTTAGCCTAGTATACACCTATAACCCAATGAGGGTTGCCCACTACTTGGGCCACAACAATCCTGCTGTGATTTATCTGCTAGTAGGAGAGGAAATGATGGCAACAGAGCAAGAAAAGAATCTGAGGGTATTATCAAACCTGTGAGAGACCACTTTTTTTTTTTAAACACCTTTATTACATTATCACTCAACACACAGGCAAACAAACATTATCATAAAGAAAACAAACCATATTAACATACATTATGCAACATGTATCTTTTCTTTCTTTTTAATTAGCATCAGTCCAACATTACAGTAGAGAGTCGATTATCCTAAGGTCGATTATCCAAAACGTCAGTTACCTGAACGCAGCCTTCCAAAGTTTTCAGGTAGGAAAAAAATCAGTCTGAATATGTAAACAGTATATGTATTCGCTTGAGCATGTTTTTTGAGCTTGTACTACAATGGTGTACCATTCTGTAGTTACAGTAAATGTTTTATTTTTCTTGTTTGATGTTCAGCAAAAAACATTTCAGAAGTTTTTTAATCTGGTTTAATTATATGTTTGATTATTCAAACTACCCTAGGTCCCAATTAGTTCGGATAATAGACACTCTACTGTACATAAATTAATTCCTGCCTTCCCTTAAACCCCATTCATCCTTCTGAACATTATACTGCATGTATTTTTCCCACAATTTCCAATTATTTCTATGTAATTTGCTCCTTCCCTTTCCTAAAGATTCCTCTTCCAGTTCTTTTATAATATTAAATATTTCAAATACAGTTGGTTTAGACTTTGATTTTCATTTTCTTGTAACTGTTTTTCTAGCAGCCAACAAAATTTAACTTAAGGCCTTACTATGTCTGGACAATTCAGATCATTTGTCCTAGCAAAAAATAATAATTTCCTTAGTTACAGTGATTTCCTCACCCAGTATTCCTGACAGAGTACCCATAATTTCACACTATTTTTCACTGAACTGCTTTCCCTTGTACCTTTACAATTTGCATTTCTCTCTCAGCAAAGAATGCTCAGAACTTTCATGATTAACTGCTTGCACCTGCAGACTGTTTGTCTCCATATATTACTAGTCAGCAATTAATCTTTGTAAATTACACTCATAAAAGAATGTACAACTGCCTTTAACTGCATACGTCTGGACTTCCACTCAATATTTCGGAATGAGGGGAAAAACAATAATTTGTTTATAGCTTAAGCCAAGAACACTGATCTAGACATTCACCCTTGTAAAAATAAAAGAAAATATCTTAATTCTACATATAATACAAGTGCACTTGGAAAAGACCACTTGGATCAGAATGAAGAGAGTATGCTGGAATTTATCCTCAGGTGAATATATTCTAGAAAACAGGTTATGCTGGCCGAGTACTGCATGCAGTTCTATAGGCCATATAAGGAAAAGAGCACCAGGCTGCTGGAATTCAGACGAAAACTATCTGAAAGATCTACTGGATAGGCAGGAAGGAATATAGTCAGATGCTAGGGGAGTAAGAGTTAAGTGTTCTTCTCACCTGAAATTAGAAGACACGGGGAATGTATGATGACACTACTAGATCTTAGCAGGTGGAAGTGAATGAGGTGCTTCTGAACAGGAAGGACAGAACTAGAAGGGGTAGGGGCAGTACAATGCAGGGATTAACTACTCCCCTGTAACTAGCCAGCCTCTATCATGGTGATTCAATCAAATCAAAATCATATATTTATATTGCAGCTTGACTTCTGCCAGAAAGCAATAAATATATTTTAACCAAAGTTTGACAGCTAGGCTTTAAACTGCATTCATATTCAAATATTAATATGCAAGCTTCTGGTTATGTGCAAACTGAGTTGGTATATATGGAAAAACAGATATTGCAATTTTTTTTTTTTTACATATGCATATTTTGAAAGCTGTTACTATAAACTGCCGCTGCAGTGCATGTCCATGAATAAATCCTGAAATGACCTTTAGCTGAAAATACTCGAATGCCTTCTGAGACAGAAAAACTGCAATGAGAAACCTGTCCTTGAAGCAATGACTCTTGTATCCTGCAAGTGCTTCCAAAGAAAAGCTGAACAGTTTCAATGTTGCATCGTGCAACTTTGATTCTGGGAACATACAGTCTGGAAACAGAAACTTCACACACAAGTAAATATATAAATTATTTTTTCAGGACAGCTGAAACTGTATTAGATGAATTAGGAATGAAGGTTAGGTACTTACCATAATGACAGATTTTTGTGACCTAGTCCATCCAACTTCAACTTTGAGACAAAGTCCAAGCTCATATTCTTGGGTGGCATCAAAACAGTTGTACTGCTACCTGATGTATCCTGAAGGCCATCCCTGATCTGCAGATCTAATCCAGCTTAAACTATCTTGCAAAAGTACACAAAGAAACCCATGCCACAACAACACAATGTTATCAAATGAAAGATTTCTGAAGGCCTGTGAAGTAGCCACTGATCTTGTGGAATGTGCTTCAGGTTTAGCTGACAGAATTTTGCTGTATTTTTCATAGAAAATATCAAGGCAGTGTGATTTTGGAAAATTATTTAGCTGTTTTGTAGTAGCACAGGACCTAGTTGTTAGTCTTTTCTAATTTATTTAATTCTTACAAAACAAAAATGTGATTGACAATGAACATCTAGACAATGTAACAAACTCCTTGTTACATAAGTTCCTAGCATAACCGTAGGGTATAAAGGTGACATACGGATGGACGCACACAAAACTGAAAAAGCCCCAGGAGGAACAGAATATCTTTAGGGAGAAGGAAGAACATGTATATCCAAAAGGAGAATAGGTAGAAGAGCCCCTCGGCCACGAGGAAAAGAAAGAACAGGCTAGAGCAGAAAGGGGCAGGAAGGAGGGAGAGACTGAATATTGCAACAGTAAAGAGAAGAACATCTGTTATGGTAATGTTTTACACGACTACGTTATTTCCTTTCATATCACTGTTTCAGTATTTCTAACAAATGGGACAATACAAAAGCTCAAGAGGAAAGCTGGGAGGAAGATGGCACTGAAAAGCCCTCCAGAAACCCATGCAGCATTGGCCTGGCAAAGCTGCCATGGAAATAACATCCAACTTCTGAAGAGAAGACCAAGTAGGAGCTTAAAGGATGGAAGTGGTGTATAGCCCCTTCTAAAAAGCACCAGAAGAAGCAACAACCCTGGTAGAATGAACCTTGACAGAAGAGGAAAAACTTTTACCATGAAAAGAATAACAAAAAGAAATGTCTTTAGAAATGCAGGAAGAGATGGTTTACTTAGAAACAGCCAAACCCAAAGACCTGGAATAAAAGAAAACAAAAAGCTGCTCAGATCTGTGAATATTGCTAGTTTTATCCAAAACAATATTGAAGTTGTCTATGCAAATCCAAGATATGAAGAACTTTCTTGTTGGTACTGTTGAAGGAAAAAAATGAATGAAGATGAATAGATTCATTAACAGACATACCTTTTATGCACAAGTTGGTCAATGAGTTTAGTACGAAGAGACACCCTGCCTCTGTGAAAAACTAAAAAGGGAGGAACAGACATGACAGCCTGAAGATAACATGCTCTCTTAGCTAAACTGAGGGCTAAATGAAGAAGAATCTTCCAAGCACAATGTTGTCAGAAAGCTGAAGCAACAGGCTCACAAGCAGCCTGAGTCAATATTTCTAAAACAAAATTGAGGTCCCAGGAAGGCAGAACTGGCTTCCTGGGAGGCCTGATATGAAGGTGCCTTTAAGAAATTGCTTGACCTCAAATCTAGAGGCCATAGGAGGAGCCAAAGGCAGGCAAGCAGAAAATATTGACAGGTGAGCTTTAACTGAAGACTATGCTAACCCAGTATGGAGCAGATCACACAAATAAGAGAGTACCTTTGGAACCTGTATTTAAGGCATCTTGGTTTCAAGAGAGGCACCAGACAGAAAATCTTTTCCATTTGGACAATTATGATGTCCAGGCAGAGGGTTTCCTGCTCTCCTACAGGACCCAGAGCACATCCTCAGAAAAGAGGTGCTTAAAAGGGATCAAAATCCTACCACCCACAGCATCAGTTGAAAAGTGGACAAGTGAAGATGGATAAGAGACCTCTTGTCTGGTGGGAGAAGGTCCATTCGGTGAGGTGACTTGTGGTGATTACCCCTGGCCAAGTTAGAAAAACGGGAGAACCAATGATGTCTGGCCAAAAGGGAGTCACTAGCAAGATTATTGGGGAGTCTTCCCTGATCTTATGCAAGACCTTAGGAAGCAGAGGAAATGGAGGGAAGGCATACAGAAACATTCTGTTGTGTACACTTACCATAAATGTAGACGTTAGAGTGTATTCACTGTTGCAGTTATCACATTTGGGTTATTCCTGCCAGGGTAGCCCTCGGCTGGTCCGAATACCAGAGACTTAGTATTTCTGCGTCGTTTGCTGTCGCTTGAGGACTGACGTCAGGTCGTCAGTAGTATAAAGTAAGGCAGCCAATGCCATTACATCAGTTTTTCTTGCCCTAACCGGTCAGGAGCCCCCAAGTAGGAGTCCAGGTTCTGGTGGAAAAAATCCCACCAGTGGAAAGTAAATACCAATAAGTCCCTTGTAAGGAAAGGGGAACAACAAGTTAGAAAGGTAATAAAAGGAGAAGGAGAAGAAAGGAGGATGGAGGGAGGGAAACCAGGACTGCAACAGTGAATACACTCGAACATCTACATTTATTGTAAGTGTACACAACTGTACTATGTTCTTCGTGTTTCACTGTTGCAGTCATCACATTTGGGTGGATTCCCAAAGCTGAGGAAAAGGGTGGAGGCAGTCAGTGAAACTAGGGGCTGGCTAGGATGCCCTGCAAGACTGCAGAGGCAGTCCCTGCCCTGGATTTGGAGAAGAGGCACAGGTGGTAATGCTTTGTAAAAGTGTGAACAGATGTCCAAGTGGCAGCCTCCAGGATGTCCCTGTTGGGGACTCCTCTGAGGAAAGCTGCAGAGGTGAAGGCTGCTCTTGTGGAATGTGTCCTGATCCCCTTGGGGGGAGGCTTTCCATGATATTTGTAGCAGAAATAGATGCAGTGTGCTATCCATTTGGAAATTGTTTGGAGATGGCTTTGCCTTCCTGCCCCTGTAGCAAAGCTAACCAGCAACTGATATGACTTTCTGAAGGATTTAGTCCTGTCTAGACAGAATATGAGCTGTCTGTGCACATCTAGAGAGTGAAGAATCCTTTCCCCCCTTGTTCTGGGTATTAGGAAAAAAAGGTGGGCAAGTGAATGGATTGGTTGAGAACTACACTGGACACCACCTTAGGCCAGAAGGATGGGTTAGTTCTGAGGGATACCCTGTCTGTATGGAAGATGATGAAGGGTTCCACAGCCATGAGTGCCTGCAGCCAAGACTCTTCTGGCTGAAGTGATGGCCAGAAGAAATGCTGTCTTCCAGGAGAGAAATTTAGCTCTGCAGAAGCAGCTGGTTCGAAAGGGGGCAGGGTGCACTTTTCCAATACAAGGTTAAGGTCCCAAGCTGGTGTTGGTGCCCTTCTGAGTGGCCTCAAGTTGCTAGCCCCTCTTAGGAACTGTCGGAGCAAAGGGTGTGAGAAAAGAGGCTGCTCAGTGGGAAAATCAGCAGAAATAGCAGAGGCATGAATTTTTATAGAGGAGAAAGAGAGGCCACTGTGTAGCAGGTTAGCTACGTAATCCAGGATGAGAGGGAGGGAGGGCTGTGCTGTATTGGCTCCCTTAGCATGGATACAGGTGCAGAACCTTTTTTCCATTTATCAGCATAAGACTTTCTGGTGCTAGGACGTCTGGCCTCATGGATAACATCCAGAACCTGTTTAATGAGGTTGGCAGATTGGTTCGGGGTTAAGGAATAAGTCAAGTTGCCAAATTGAGTGCCTGCAATTGGGGATGCATGAATTCCCCTTCCCTCTGGGTCAGGAGGTTTGGAATCTGAGGAAGATGCCATGGGGGTTGTGAGGACAGGCTGCGCAGCAAGGGGTACCAGTGCTGCTGGGGCCAGTCTGGAGCTATAAAAAGGGTCCCTGTTTTTTCCTCCCTTATTTTGAGGAGTACCCTGGGGATGAGAGGTAGGGGAGGAAAGGCATAGACCGATAGACTGACCCAGGGGCAGGACAGGGCATTCACTTTCCAAGCCATGCAGTGATGCTCCCTGGTGCAGAATTTGCTGAGCTGATGATTGGTGTGGGAGGCAGAGGGGTCTACCTTCAGGGTTCCCCATTTCTGAGTTATTAGGGTGAAGGTACTTCTGTTGAGTTGCCACTCATGTGGGTCCAGAAGATTTCTGCTTAACTGGTCTGCCAGAGAGTTGAGACAGCCTGGTAGGAATTGTGCTAACAGGTGTAGTTGCATGGCAGAGGCTGTGTGCCAAAGGGCTATGGCCAGCCTGCATAGAGGGTAGGAGTGAGTCCTTCCCTGCTTTTTGTTGTACCACATCACATTGGTGTTGTCTGTTTTGATCAGGAGAGGCCCTGGAGAGAGAGAGAGGAGGCTTGAAAGATATCAAGGCGTGCTGCACCAGTCATCATCTCTTTTTGATTGATGTGCAGAGGGATTTGCTGTGGGCTCAATTGGCCCTGTATGCACCTGCCATCCAGGTGTGCACCCCAAGCATAGTCTGATGCATCCGTGGTAAGGGTCTGGGTGGCAGGGGGTGGGAAGAAAGGCATTCCCTTGTTGTGGGAGCATGCTGTTGCCCACCAAAGAAAATCTTTTCTGAGGCAAGGAATTATAGGTAGAAGAGTTTCCGGGTCTTGACAGTGAAGAGTGCTGGCACCAAAGGCTCTTTAGGTACCACTGAAGTTTCCTCATATGCAGTCTGGCATATGGAATGAGTAGTATGCAAGATGCCATGAACCCCAGAGCTTGCAGGATCTTTCTTGCAGTTAGATGGGGCCTTGTGGCTGGTTGAGAGAAGTAGGCTGTCAGGAACATTTGTTTCTCTGGAGTAAGGTATGCCATCTGGGAAGCTGTGTCCAGTCTTGTTCCCAGGAAGATTATCCTTTGGGTGGGAACCTGTTTGGATTTCTTTTTGTTGATTGTGTATCCTAGGGAGGTTAGCAGGTTCTTTACAAAGGCCAAGTGCTTGAGCACTTTCTCTTGGCTGTCTGCCTGACTAAGGCAGTCATCTAAGTATGGGTAAATCTGAATATTTCTTTGTCTGCAAAAGGCAATGGCTGGAGCCAGACATTTTGTGAAAACTCTGGGAGCAGTAGATAAGCCAAAGGGAAGCACAGAGAACTGAAAGTGCTTGAGATCCTGCCCTGAAGCGTAGGTATTTCCTGCATGATTCCCTGGTAGGAATGTGGAGGTAGGTCTCCTTTATATCTAGGGTGGTTAGCCAAGGGTCCTTGGACAGCATGGGTAGCAACTGCTGTAGGGTGAGCATTTTGAATTCTGGGATCACCAGGAAGGTGTATGGAATAGATAGATTGAGGATGGGATGCCAGGTGCCCTCTTTTCTGGGCACCAGAAAAAAGTCTGGAGTAGAAACCTTGCCCTAACTGTTCTGCAGGAATGTGCTCTATTGCCCACACAGACAGCAGGGAAAGGCTTTGCTTTTGAGCCTCTGCCCACTGATTTGGTGGTAAATCTGGGAACCCTTTTGGGGTTGGAAGGGTATGGAAGGAAAATTTGTATCCCTGAAACACAATGTTCAGAAAGTACAGTTGTGTACACTTACCATACATGTAGATGTTCGAGTGTATTCACTGTTGCAGTCATCACACTTGGGTTATCTGCCTGCAGGTAGCCCTCAGTCGGCCCGAATACCAGAGTCTTGGGATTTCTGAGTTGGATGCTGTCGCTTCTTCCATGACGTCAGGTTGTCAGGGATATAAAACATGCAGCCAACACCATTACACCAGTTCTTCTTGCCTCAGATGTCAGGAGCCCCCAAAATAGGAAGTAATTACATGGTGTGGAACACCCTCAGTAAAAAGTAAATACCATTGTTATAAGATATGGCCAAAGAAAATATGGATAGGTAGAAAGTATAGAGAAGTCAGGGGGCTGGAGGGAGGGTAACCAGGACTGCAACAGTGAATACACTTGAACATCTACATTTATAGTAAGTGTACACAACTGTACTATGTTCTTCGTGTTTCACTGTTGTAGTCATCACACTTGGGTTGATTCCCAAAGTTGAGGAAGGGTGGAGGCAGTCAAGAAGCATTAGGGCTGACTATCAGGCCTTGTAAGACTGATGTGGCAAATCCAGCTCTGGATTTAAAAAAATAGGTTAGTGGTAATGCTTGGTGAAGGTGTGTAAGAACTCCAGGTTGCAGCATCCAGGATGCCCCTGGTAGGGACTCCCCTGAGAAATGCTGTAGAGGTTGAGGTAGCCCTAGTAGAATGAGTTCCAATTCCCTCGTGGGGTAGGTTTTCCATGGTGTATGTAGCAGAAATGGAAGCAGTGTGCTATCTATTTAGAAATGGTTTGCTTTGAAATGGCCTTGCCCTCTGCCCCTGCAGCAAAGCTGAATAGCAGCTGGTCAGATTTTCTGAAAGGTTTAGTCCTGTCCAGGTAGAACCTAAACTGCCTGCGCACGTCCAGGGAGTGCAGGATCTTTTCCCCTTTATTCTGAGGATTAGGCAAAAAGGTTGGCAAATGAATGGATTGGTTTAAAGCCACACTAGATACCATCTTGGGCATAAATGATGGGCTAGTCCTGAGGGAAATGAGGGAAACCCTGCCCACATGGAAGATAATGAAGGGTTCCACAGCCATAAGGGCCTGCAATTCAGACACCCTTCTTGCTGAAGTGATGGGTAGAAGTAAGGCTGTTTTCCAAGAGAGGAATTTTAACTATGCTGTAGCTGCAGGTTCAAAGGGAGGAAGCGTGAGCTTCTCCAGTACAAAGTTAAGGTCTCAGGCTTGAGTGTGAACTCTCCTGGGGGGGTCTTAAATTTTTGGCTCCTCTCAGGAACTGTTTGACCAGAAGGTGAGAAAAAGGGGTGGCTCAGTATTGTAATGAGCTGAGATGGCAGAGGCATGAATCTTAATTGAAGAGGAGCATAGGCCTTTGTGGAGCAGTTCTGTTAGGTAATTTAGTATTTGAGGTAAGTTGGGCACGGTTGTGTCCATTCCCTGAGAGTGGCACCAAGAACAGTATCTTTTCCACCTTTCTGAATAGGACTTCCTAGTACTAGGCCTCCTTGTCTCAAGGATGACATCCAGCACCTGTTTTCTGAGGGTTGCTGGTGATGTGTTCAGGGGGTGAGCCAGGCTGCTAGGTTCAGGGTTTGCAGCTGAGGATGCAAAATCTGGCCATCCTGCTGGGACAGCAGGGAAGGGGTCTGAGGCAGGTGCCATGGTGGCACTACTGTCAGACTGTGCAAAAGTGGGTACCAATGCTGGCATGGCCAGTCTGGTGCAATCAGGATCATCATCGGCATGTCCTGTCTGATCTTTAGTAGAACCTTTGAGAGGAGGGGCAGAGGGAGAAAGGCATAAATCGAGAAATTTTCACATGTAAAGGACAGGGCATCCACTTTCCATGCTTGGCTGTGGGGAGTTCTGGTGCAATATTTTCTCAATTGATAAATCTGCAGGGAAGCAAAGAGGTCTACCACCTGTGGATCAGAAGCTTGAATGATTTGGGTTCCAGTTTCCACTCGTGTGGGTCCATTACATTTCTGTTTAAGTCGTCTGCCAGTGTATTTAGTTTGCCTGGCAGGAATTGAGCTTGCAGGTGCACTTGATTGCTCAAGGCTGTGTTCCCCAGAGCCATGGCTAACCTGCACAGTGGGTAGGAATGGGTTCCCCCTGCTTGTTTATGTACCACATAACTGTGGTGTTGTCTGTCTTCATCAATAGTTGTCCTGTAAGAATAAGGTATTTGAAGGCTGTCCGTGCATTCTGTACAGCTAACATTTCTTTTTAATTGATATGCAGGTGCATTTGTTTTGGGCTCCATTTGCCTTGAATGCATTTTCTTGCTATGTGAGTCCCCCATGCATAGTCTGATGCGTCTGTTAGGGTTTGTGCGGCGGGGGGTTGAGTGAAAGGGAGTCCGTTGTTGTGGTAGCAGGCCTCTGCCCACCATAGCAACTTTGTCCTTAGGGAATGATAGGAATCATTGTTTCCAGGTTCTGAGAATGTTGACACCAGAGGCTTAAGTAGCAGTGAAGTTTCCTCATATGCAGTCTTGCATATGGAATTAGTAGAATGCAAGAGGCCATGAACCCTAGGGCTTGCAGTATTTGTCTTGCAGACAAATGGGTTTGGGTGGCCAGTAGATTGAAGTAGTTTGTCAAATAAATAGTTTTTTCTGGAGTGAGGAATGCCATCTGGGAAGTTGTGTTCAAGCTTGCTCCCAGGAATACAATCTTTTGGCTGGGTAACACATGTGATTTCTTTTGGATGATGGTAAACCCCAGTGAAGTTAGAAGTCTCTTTACAAATGCCAGGTGCTGAAGTAGCAATTCCTGACTGTCCGCCTGAATCAGGCTATTGTCCAAGTATGGGTAAATTTGAATGTTTCTCTGCCTGCAATATGCAATGGCTGCAGAGAGGCATTTTGTGAATACCCTGGGTGCAGTAGATAAGCCAAAGGGAAGTGCAGAGAACTGATAATGCATAGAGCCTGCTCTGAAACGTAAATATTTCCTGCAAGATTCCCTTACGGAATGTGCAGATAAGCTTCTTTTAAGTCTAGGGTGGCTAGCCAGGAGTCTTGGCTAGCATAGGAAACAGCTGTTGGAGAGTAAGCATTTTTAATCTTGGAACCACCAGGAAGGTGTTGAGAATAGGTAGATCCAGGATAGGGCGCCAAGAGTTTTCTTTTCTGGGCACCAGAAACAGTCTGTAGTAAAAACCTTGTCCACTTTGCTCTGCTGGGACAGGTTGAATAGCCTTGACACTGAGAAGAGAAAGTACTTGTTTTTGGGCCTCTGCCCACTGGTTTGGGGGGAAGTCTGGCCATCCGCTTGAGTGGAAGTAGAATCTGTATCCTTGGGATACAATGTTAAAGACCCATCTGTCCTGGGTAATGTACTCCCAGTTTTTTGCGTACAGGGCTAGTTTCCCTCCAAAGGGTGCAAGTACTTGGGTAAGGCTTGGAAAGATGAAAGACAAGTCATTGTGAACTTTTACTACTCCCTGTTTTTTGAGGTGGGAGTACTCCATTCTTTAGATCTGTGCATTCCCTGAAACTGTAATCTTTGTGGTCTGCTGGCCCTGGGTTTGAACTGAGAAGGTCTGGGAGGGACTGGAAAAGACCAGTTTTTAGAAGGCCAATGCCTACTGACTCTAGGAGGCTGTACCTTGCATGGACTTAGCTTTTTCCTCCATCTTTTTGAGGAAGTCTTCTGCTTTAGTGCCAAACAGATGTTCATGGTTTAATGGAGCATCTAGTAATTTTGCTTCAACATGGTCTGGCAAGATTTGTTCCTTAAGCCAAGCATGCCTTCTAAGAACAGACCCAGTGACAGCATCCCTCCAAGATGCTTCTAAGGCATCAAAACCACATTGCAAAGTATATTTTCCAACTTGGTTAGAAGAATGTATTACCTCTTGTAATCTTTATGTTCTGCACAATCAGGAATCAACATCATTTTCTGTTTAGTTAGTTCCATATGTTGCTGATACTTTAACATGTAAAACTGGTAATTTAAAGCCCTGATGGCAACAGTAGCAGAGATCTATACCTTCTTACCCCATCTGTCTACAGCTCTAGAATCCATATCCAAAGGGGGAGGGTTTTTGGCTATAGTAGCCTTAATGCCTTTAGGTCCCTGGTAAATGTTCTCTGGATCCGCAGTAGGTTTCTTAAATAGGAATTTGTGGGAGTCAGGTACTCTATCGTACCTGTCAGGTTTCCTGGGAGCTGGAAGCAAGGTATCAGGGGTAAGGCTGGATTCCAAGAAGACATCATCTACAATTTCCAGAACAGGAAGGAGAGCTAGAGACCTGTGCTGAGGTAAGTTTAAAAGTTCCCAGAGTCTCTTTTTGGACTGTGGGTAGTCCTGGCACTCCCAGCGGAAATGCTCTCTGAGAGTATGCAGGGTTTCACTGAAAGAAAAATCTTCTGGTGGGGAAGCAGAGGGAATGGAATTCTCTGCATTAGAATCCTCATAGGTAGATAAAGGTATGTCCTGGTAATCAGAAGGATCAGAGTCATCGGACTCATGATCTAAAGAATCAGAAGGAAAATCAGTTCTTGGTCTTTTGGAGGGGGAAGGCTGGCTTCCCCTAATTAAAGTAATAAGGTCTTCAGCCATTATAAGCATTTGTTTCTGTGGCATAGGGGCCCGAGAATGCGCTTTGGTTGTCCGTTTCCTAGGCGTAGTGAGAACTCTGGGCCTGAGAAATTCGGTATTTTTGGTTTGAAACGAAGTAGTCAGTTTAATATGAACATTGGAAGGCCTGAATACACCCTCAGAAGCCGGTGCCTGCACAGCGGCTCCGGACCCATCCAAGGTAGAGACATCCGCAGGTTCCATAGTAGAAGAAGCATCTCGTGGCATACTGGACTCTGAATGGGTCTCAGTAGAGGCCTTTGAATCTGTAGAAGTGGGCATCAGGGGCTGCAAAAGCGCCTCACTGAGGACTGTCGGACTAGCGACTAGCTTAGCGGAAGCGTCGTCGGCAATTTTGGACCTATGCGGTCTGTCTCTGCCTTCATCCTTACGCTTTTTCAGAAGATCGGTAGTCGGATGGCTTACTGAAGCCATTCCGGAATACGGAGAAGAAAAGCAAAAAAATTTAGCAACAAAAATAGCCCGACAACAAATAGTTCGGGCGTTGAACAGGGCACAAAACCGACAGCGAAGAACGTCGTGGTCTGGGCCTAAACAGGTGATGCAGTAAGAATGAAAATCTCTGTGAGGTATTTGCTTTCCACAGGCAAGACAATTAATTTTTTATGACATCAGTTAGAGCAAGAAAAAAGGATCCCCAACATGGTACTTATCTTTAGAAGACTTCAGGTCTGAAACTCGAAAAACAAAAATTTCAGGAAGTGGCCGACCGGCACTTGCGAACTGCTTCTGCTCCTCTCAGCAAGAAAAGCTGATGTAATGGTGTCAGCTGCATGTTTTATACCCCTGACGTCATGGAAGAAGCAACAGCATCCGACGCAGAAATCCCAAGACTCTGGTATTCAAGCCGACTGAGGGCTACCTGCAGGCAGATAACCCAAGAGCGATGACTGCAACAGTGAAACACGAAGACTACCCCAGTGGTCCTTGGTAATGATTGCCCAGGTGCTGGAGTGAAAGGAGTGTTTTCCTCCTAGGGGTAAGTGAAGGTGGGCAGAGAGCAGGGGTAAAGAAGGCGAGTCATTGTAAGTTCTTACCATAAGGAGGTGGTTTAGAACTCCCTGGTTTTGAAGTGGAGATAGTCCACTGCTTAGATCTCTGCATTCCCTGGAGCTGCTGTCTTGGGGGGGGGGGGGTCTTCTTTCACAGGGCCTAGGCTGGGCTGGTCTACTGGGAGCAGGAAAGGACCAGTGTTTGGAGGGACAATGCCTGCTGAATCTAGGGGGCTGGACCTGCAAGAAATCCTTAACTGTTTGCATAAATTTTGCTTTTTCTTCCATCTTTTTTAAGACATCTTCTGCCTTGGTGCCAAATAAATTATCTTTGTGCAAAAGGGCATCCAACAATTTAGATTTGACATGATCTGGCAGGGGCTGTTCCTTAAGCCATGCATGCCTTCTAATGACAGATCCAGTGACTGCTGCCCTGCAAGAAGCCTCTAGGGCGTCAAACCCACAGTGCAAGGTGCGTTTAGTTACTTGACTTGCAGACTGCATTAACTCTTGTAAATCTTTAAATTCTCCCAAGCAGGAAAGGAAGACATTTTTTGTTTAAGTATACCTTCTTACTCCATCTGTCCAATGCTCGGGAATCCCTGTCTGGGGGGGGGGGGGGGGGGGTTCCTAGAAGAGGTTGCTTTAATCCCTTTTGGCCCTTGGGAAATGACTTCAGGATCAGCTGTAGGATTTTTAAAAAGTTATTTGTGCGAGTCAGGGACTCTACAGTACCCTTCTGGTTTTCTGGGAGCAGGAGGAAGGGTGTCAGGAGTTAAGCTGGATTTGAGGAAAACATCCTCCACAACATCCAGGACTGGGGGGATGGCCAAGGGTCTGTGTTGTGGAAGATCTAGGAATTCCCAGAGTCTCTTTTTAGACTGAGAGCAGTCCTGACTCACCCATTGGAAATGCTCCCTTAGGGTATGCACGGTTTCCCCAAAGGAAAAATCTTCTGAGGGAGAGGCATCAGAATCCTCATAAGTGGAGAGGGGTTGCATGTCTTCATATTCAGATGCATCAGATTCATCGGACTCTTGTTCAGACAAAACTACAGGGAAGCATTTGAGACCGAGGCAAGGTAGCAGGTGCCCGAGAGTGGGTTGTCAGTTTCTTGGGAGTGGTTCGTACCCTGGGCCTAAGAAACTCGGTAGTTTTAGAAAGAAGGGTAGTCGCTAAAGAAGATGTTGGTTTGTGTCGAGATTTGTTAGTGCACAGGACTTCCTCAGTAGCTGGTGCCTGCTCAGCAGCTCCGACCCATGCAAGGTAGAGACGACTGCAGGATCCTTAGTCAAAGACGTGTTTTGCGGCATACAGGACTCCGAAAGGGTCTCGGTAGCGGCCTGTGAATCAACAGAAGTGGGCATCAGGGGCTGCGAAAGCACCTGAGTACCGGAGAACTGATGACTAGCTTAACAGAAGTGTCGTCGGTAGGTGTGGACCTGTGCCGTCTGTCTCTGTCTTCATCTTTACGTTTTTTCAGAAGATCTGCTGTTGGATGGCTTACCGAAGCCATATCAGAAGTAGAGGACTGTAAACGAAAATATCCGTCTACAATAAGGGCCCGACGACGGATAGTTCTAGCGTAGAACAAAGCACAGAAGCGACAATGAGGGAAGTCGTGGTCTGGGCCTAAACAAGTGACGCAGTAAGAGTGGAAGTCTTGGTGTGGTACTTGTTTTCCACAGGCGAGACAATTATTAACTTTTTCTGACATCAGTTAGTGCAAGAAAAAGGTATCCCCATTGGGGTACTTAGCTTAAGAAGACTTCAACTTCAATTCGGTAGACGAAAACTCAGGTAGCGGTCGACTAGCACTCGTGCGAACTGCTTCTGCTTCGGGCTCCACGGCAAGAAAAACTGATGTAATGGCATTGGCTGCCTTACTTTATACTACTGATGACCTGATGTCAGTCTTTAAGTGACAGCAACCGATGTAGAGATACTAAGTCTCTGGTATTCGGGCCGGCCGAGGGCTACCCTGGCAGGGATAACCCAAATGTGATGACTGCAACAGTGAAACATGAAGAACATCATCCTCTTTCAAGGAAAAAATACAGGACATCCACTTTCCAAGCCAGAGGACTTGGGACTCCGAGGGGAGGCAAAAGAGCTACCAGAGGAATACTCCACCAATGGGCAATGTCCAGGAACACATCTCTGTGAAGCATCCATTCGTGAGCTTGGACCTGCTCAAAAGAGTTTGCCACTAAATTTTGCCCTGAAGGAATGTAGACAGCCTTAAGAGTAAGTTGATATCGGACAGTTAGATCACCACACATGAAGAGCTAGTCTGCAAAGAAGATAAGATCTTGTACCCCCCTTGCTTTTTGACATACCATGTCACAGTGGGGTTGTCTGTGAAACCTTTGAGGGGCCCAGAATAAAATAGGGAACGAAACGTCTGAAGAGCTAGTAGCAGGGCCCTCATCTGGGGCAGACATCTGTAAAGCCTCAGAGAACATGCAAAGAGGCATCTGAAGCAACCACTGGATGATACTCCAGGCTTTCAGTAGCCTCAAGAGAGATGTCTGGGGGAGCTGGACAGCAGCAGTATCAGGCTCAAGTTTGTTGGCCTTTTTCTTGGCAGACGGCTGACCCTCAGGATGGGGAGACTCTGCCATACCACTTTCAGCCAACAGCTTAAGACTTTGGTTTTCAAAGTAAATTGAGAAGGAAGACAGATAACTATGTACAGTCTTAAGGACAAATGCTTGGTAGAGAGAGAAGACTGTGTATGGTCGTGTGAAGCACTCAAACAAAACAGGCACTGGTCGTGACTGTCTTTATGGGAAATGTACCTCCCACATTGACATTTGGTTTCATGTCATCTAAAAATGGAAATCAATACTAAAGAAAAAGAAGATAAGAAGAAACCCCAACAGGACACTTATTTGAAGAAACAGCTTGGTAACCAGCACAGAAGAAAAGCATTCTGACCAGCATTGAATGATTGTGTGCGGACTGGTGGCAAAGAAGTTTTAAGTGTGGGCATCCATAGGTTATCTATATGCCCTACACCTTGCACAGGGAGTGTAAGTGTGACATACGGTGCCTGCAAGTACTAAATCTTTGATATACTGGCCGGACGTTGGGCTATCCTTGTCATGAGATCCATTCTGTTAGGAATACTGTAACAGTGAAATGGAAGGACATACTTAGAGACCATTCATGCCACATTAGCAGTCAATGGCTGAGCCAGCCTGCCACTGTGCATTGTTACTAGAAAGTGCGAAACAGGATCACCCACTCCCACAGCCTCATGGCCTCTCAACACAGGAGATACAAATGTGCCAGTCCATGCTTCCTGATCTACCACATCACTGTTATGTTGCCCAAGTAGACTAAATTAAATCTTAAGGGAGGCAGTCTTGAAGATCTGAAACATATTATAGACTTGCTCTCATCTTCAAGACAATGATGTGTGGAATGGTCTCATTCTATGATGAAATTCCTTAAACTCTCTGTACTAAAGAATGACCCCCCAAAACTCAGTTCTGAGATGTCAATGATGACTACCACACTGGGAGTAGGAAGGATTAAAGGATTTCCTCAGAGCTAAAGTTGGATGATGAAGTCAGATGCCGAAAGCACATTCTTGACAGTTTTATTCTTATCTCTGTATCCAATCACTGAGACCACAGAACCTTTAGAGTCCACTCCAAAACTCTCATCTAATACCTTGTGAAGGACACCATAAGGATTGTCACTTGCATTAAACTCAAAAATATGAAGCAGACAGCTGCTGTCACTGTTTGGACAGAAAGAAAACAATTCATTTGTAAACAAGTGTCACTATCCTGTCCTTTGGAAGACTGGCTGTGTAAGAAAGTATCCATGTGGCATACTATGAAAATTATGCTTGCAACAGCTTCATGGGGCTCTGCCATATTCAGAGACTCCCAGAACCAGCAAAGATGGAGAAGAAATGCCCTCACCTGAATTAGTGTCTTGAAAAACAGTGCAGCTAGTAGACATTTATCCAAATAAGTGAAACACTGACTTTCGGCAGTCTTAAATGAGCTGCCACTATGGTTGCATATTTGGTAAACATCCTAAGGGCTTTGGCGAGATCAAATGGTAGGGTCCAAAACTGAAAATAGGCTACTACCATGAAGGGCAGAAACCTTACGGTTTCCTTTGCTATTCTTATGTGCAGAAAGGATTCTTGGAGGTCTAAAGAGCACTTCTATTTCCTTTGCAGAAACATGGGAGAATGGACTGCACCATGATTGTCCTGGGTTTGGAATAAATTGAGGCAACTGAGATCTAAAACAGGACTTTTTGTTTTTTTTGAATAAAAATAAAATGTATTTATTTTTAACAAAAAGAACCTCTAAAACCTAGACCTTGCTGAGTTGGTAGGACTACCTTTACCACTCTTTCTGTTATGAGGTTTAGGACTTTTTTTTTGGTTACACCCTTCAGATGAGGTAGGATGTCTGTAACATGAAAGGATTGTGATCGTGGAAGGGATAAAAAGGAAATGGTGTAACCTCTGAATAGTAATGTACTCACCTACCAGCTCTGTGTGATGGCATGTCATGACAAAGTTAAGGGAAATATGACCCCCAAATACATCCACAGCAGGACAACTGGGAAAGCCTCCATGTGTTCTGGTGCGGAGTCCTGGTGGGAGGGGTGTGTGGAATCCCTTGCTTTGCTGACTACCTCTGCAGGCAGGGCAGATTTCAGAAGCGACCATGACTGCATTCTCTTGGAATGTTGTGCTAATTTTTTCTTTTGATTTTTCTTAAGTTCCTGACATTCTTCTGGTTTTGGAAAAATGACCTCTGAGGAGTGGAGAACTTCAGAGCAACAGCCATCAACGTTTTTTCCTTCTTGCTCACAGTTTTGGAGCTTGGATTCCTCCTTAGGACCACACACAGTTTGTTTGTTTATTTAGTTATTTATTTACTGATTGTCAATTGATTACCAGGAAAGTCTGACTGGGTAGAAGCCCATTTTTAGTGAAGGCCTGGGGAGAAATGCTCCAAATTATTACAAAACATATTAAGAACAATAGTTTTACAGTTTTCAAAAAAAAAAAAATCTGTAGTTTAAATAATTATAACAAATTAGTGATAATATAAAAACATTGGTCAAGAATCGATACAAGTTATACGTCAAGCATTTAATATTTATAAAAATTTTAGACAGTTTGTACAGAAATTACACGTAACTCAGTTTAAGATTAACAAGAATTGCTATATGAAGTGAGAGAAAATCAGGCTTACGGTATATTAAGACAGAGAAAGTCAGGTAAGAGAATTTGATAGAAGTAAGGAAGTAAGTGAAGAAGGGAGAATAAAGGAGGTATAAGGAACGAAAAGGTACTTGTTCACATTTAGGGATATACTTTATCCTGGTTTTGAGCAAGAACAAACACAGACTTTAGCTAGGAAATCTTTCAGAGTGTTACTGAAAAACAGGAGGGAGGGTATTGACCTGATACATACAGGTAAGGAGTTCCAGGTATAAGCAATCTTATGCGAGTACCGACAATGAACCAGCAGATTTAATAGGTTTGTAGACAGACAGGAGTTTTTGGTCACTGGATTGTAATGACCAACTAGGAATATAGTTGTGTAGAATGTTTTTTAGTGCTGGACAGGCAGATGGATACTGGACAAATTTATAGGTGGGTAAGAAGTTGTGTTTATGTTAGCTGATGAGGCAGTTCTAACTAATTTAAGCTTTTTAGTGCTACACAGTGATAGGTTCTGAAAGGGGTATTTGCTGCAAACTTAGTAACTTTGTTAGAGCATTGTTCAAGTTTTCATTTTTGTGAAGTCTGGCAGTTAGAAAGGATGAAAGCACTATAAAGAAGTGTGGGGAGCAGGTAAGTAGTGGCAAGTATAGTTTTAGTCGAGTTGGTGAGAAAGTTTTTGGCTCTAAAAAGCATCCCTAATTGAGTTTTTCTTAAGCTTACATTTGGCCTGCATATACAAGACTGCAGATCATCCACTATCACCCTTAATAATTTGCTACAAGAAGCAACTTCAATGGTTGCATTATCAAGAGAAGATTTTAAATTTAGCTTTTTTCATGAGAGAGCGAGGGGATTTGGGGAAAATAGTAGTTTGAGTTGCGAGTTATGAATAAGAAGTTATGTACTCACCATACCGTTCCATCTGAGTAGGAATCTTCATTTGTCTGCAACCTTTGGGGTATCGGATCCGAGCCGGCAACTTGTTTCACAGCTATCAGATCCAAGCTCCTAGCTCCTCCACTTACCCATAATCCCCTGCCAACCCTGACTGACCTCAGATCAAGTTTGCCCTCATACAAGCAGTTAAAAAGGTTAAATACGTCCCGTAGGGGACTAGAAGGAGGACATCCAGGAACTAAAACTTTTGAAGGTCAGGGGGAAGGAGGGGGGGATGGTTGCAGACAAATGAAGATTCCTACTCAGATGGAACGTTATGGTGAGTACATAACTTTTTAATCTAAAGTAGGTACTTCATTTGTCAGCAACCTTTGGGACAGAGTCCCCAGCTACCTGGATCTTGGACGGTCATCATGGAAGGATATTCCGGAGCACTGCGGAGCCAAAAGATGATCTCCCTCTGGAGATAACATCCAGCTTATAATGGTTGATAAAGGTATGAGATGAGGCCCAAGTGGCTGTGGCGCAAATGTCATCTAAAGACACTCTAGAACTAAAGGCAGCGGAGGTAGATATAGAGCGAGTAGAGTGTGCACGAACTCCCTGAGGTGCGGGCCTCCCAGAACTTTCATAGGCCGATAGAATACACTGTGAGATCCATCGTGATAAAGTGACCTTAGAGACAGGTTTACCCAAGTTAAATTTGGCAAAGGAGATGAGCAACTGGTCAGATTGTCTATGACCAGCAGTCCTGTGGATGTAAAAACGCAGTTGTCTATGCACATCTAACGAATGCAGCTTGTATTCTCCTTTGTTCTGATACTTAGGATAGAAGACTGTTAGGTTAATGGATTGATTGATATTGGCCTCTGAAGCCACCTTGGGAAGAAATGAGGGGTTGGTCCTGAGGTACACTCTATCCTAGTGAAAAGTCAAGTACGGTGGTTTTACACAAAGGGCCTGAAGCTCAGAAACTCTTTTCGCTGAAGTAATAGCGACAAGAAACGCCATTTTCCACGATAGGTACTTAAGATCAACCGAAGCAGCAGGTTCAAAAGGGGGAGCTGTCAATGCCTGAAGGACTAGAGATAAATCCCAAGGGGGTATAACTTCCTTCACAGGAGGTCTGAGCAGGAAGGTACCCTTTAGAAAGGTTTTACACAATTTAGCCGTAATCAAGGGACCTGACTCATGTCCCACATGATAATGAGAGATAGCTGCCAGTTGAACCTTGACCGTAGAGGAGCTAGCCCCCTGATGAAACAGACCTGTAAGGAAATCCAACACAGTCGGTAACGGCGCTGTGAAGGGATCTAAGTTATGATTCTCCGCCCAGATGGAGAAACGCTTCCACTTACTGCGATCGAGTGGACGGTTTATGTGCTGCTACAAGGATGGTTTTAACTGGGGAAGAGATTCCGGGAGTCCTGATTAGGAGTGGAACTGGAGCAGCCAAGCTGTTAACTTGAGGTTGTCCAGATTCGGGATCGGGAGATTCTGGGGATGAGATATTAGATCCGGTAGGGGATCCAGAATCCAAGGAGGATTTACCAGGTGAGACCACAGGTAAGGGAACCACGCTTGACGAGGCCAGAATGGGGTAATGAGGATCATTCTGCTCCCCAACCGACTGGCTTTCTGTATGAGTTTCAGCATCAGAGGTAGAGGTGGGTAAGCATAAAGTAGACTAGGAGGCCAAGCATGCACCAGAGCATCTCTCGGGGATTCCCCGAAGGGGGGAATTAGACCAAAGTAACTGTTGCATTTCGTATTTGAGGGAGAAGCAAAGAGATCGCAACAGGGTTGCCCCCATTCGGCAAAAATCCACTTCGCTACCTGGGGATTGAGAGACCACTTGTAAGGGGAAAGGATGGTGCGGCTGAGCCTGTCTGCCAGAATGTTGGTCCGTCCCGGAATGTGCGTCGCAATAAGAAAGCGGTTGGTGGAGGTCGCCCATTCCCACACTCTCATGGCCCCTTGACAGAGAGGATAGGACCTGGTTCCCCCCTGTTTGTTGATGTACCAGACAACTGACATGTTGTCTGTCTGGATCGCAACAGTTCCTACAGGAAGAAGGTTCTGAAGTGCCTGCAACGCTAATAGCACCGCCCTCATCTCCAGGACATTGATATGCAAAGAGGTCTCTGTGTCGTTCCATGTGCCTTGGACCGTCCTACCTGAGCAATGCTCCCCCCACCAGAGTCGAGAGGCGTCCGTGGTCACTGTGGCGAGGGGAGGAGGTGTGGAGAAGGGACGTCCCGTATGGAGGTCCGGAAATTGGAGCCACCATAAGAGAGCCCTCCTGCAAGCCCTGCTGAAGGGAATAGGATGGCTTAGGGGGTAATGTAGAAAGGACCACTGTACTTAAAGGGTCCATTGCAGGACCCTCATATTTAGACAAGCCAATGGCAAAAAAGAGTGATTGCCACCGGCATGGAGCCTAGAGCCCTCAGGACCAACTCCGCCAATGGGGCTTCTAAATGAAGGATGGCCCGCAGATGAAGCCTCAGGTTTTGTAGTTGTTCCACAGTCAGGAATGCTAGGTTTCTTGTATCCAACTTGGCCCCTATAAACTCTATCACCTGAGTCGGAGCAAGAGAAGATTTGTCCCTGTTGATGGTGATGCCCAGCTGGGGAGCAAGCTGGAGGAAGTAGTCTCTGGCTGAGCAAAGTAGATGTCTTGTCGGGGCGGTCAGGAGCCAGTCATCCAGGTATGGAAAAACCTGCATTCCCTGGAGTCTCAGGTGGGGAGCTATCACTGCTAATACTTTGGTAAACACCCTGGGGGCTGTGGTGAGGCCAAAGGGAAGGACCCTGAACTGGTAGTGACTAGCTCTCAGCCGGAAGCGGAGGAACCTCCTGGATAGTCTGTCCATCAGAATGTGGTAGTACGCATCCTTGAGGTCTATTGAGCACATCCAGTCATTCTCCCGCAATAGGGGGAGGATGGATTGAAGAGTGACCATCCGGAATTTTTGTTTGGTTACCGACAGGTTCAAAAGGGAGAGGTCCAGAATTGGCCTCAAGTCCCCCGTCTTTTTTAGCACCAAAAAGAACCTGGAGTAAAAACCTAATCCACGCTGGTCTGGGGAGACGGGTTGGATGGCTCTTTTTTCTAGGAGCTGCTGAATTTCTGCAGCTGCTACCTCCTTCTGATCAGGTGGTACATCGGGGAGGTTTCTGAGTTTGGGGACATGATACAGGGGAATTTGGTAACCTCTGGATATGATATGAAGCACCCAGCGATCTTATGTGATGGACTCCCAAGCTGCCAGGTGCCTTGAGAAACGCCCCCCGACTGCCTCCAGAGTGGAGCAGTCAGGCAACCCCTCAGGGATGCTGTGTGGGCCGATCAGAGAAGGTTTCTCTGGACCCAAAATTCTTTGGGCCCCCTCTGCCTCTAGGGCGGCGTCCTCCCTGTCCTCCTCTGCCACGGAAGGACTGGTTGTCCGGAGCAGGCTGGGAATGTTGCGATTTCCGGAACCACATCTTCTTCTGTCCCTTTTGGTTCTTGGAGAAGGACCCCTGGGGAGCAGAGAAGCGGACTCCGACGGCAGACAACGTCTTCCCGTCCTTTTCGCTCTGGACTAAAGTCTCGCGAACTGTCTTGCCAAATAAGGCAGAACCATCGAAAGGGGCATTCGCAAATGACGCCTTGAAGGGTTCCGCGAAGTCACAATGTTGTAGCCAGGCCTGGCATCTCATGACTAGGCCTGCTCCGCTGGCTCTAGTGGCTCTCTCTGTGGCATGGGACAAAAGCCGCATAGAGGTATTCGATATAGATCTTAGAGTGGCCATGCGAGTGGAGTACAATTGTTGGTCCTCCGCCGACATGGACTCCGGGGGGGAAGCAGCGTACTCTTTGATAAGGTCTCGCTGCATCCTAATAATTTGTGCCATGTAGTTCAGGGACCTTACTGAGAAGGTCACTGAACTAAAGACTCACTTCCCTAGGCGATCCATCGAGTGGCACTCTTTGCTCGGTGGATGGACCGAGGGGCTCTCCTGAGCCAATTCCCTCTTAGTGGCTGCCGCCACCAACATGGCATCTACGGGGGGACCCTTGCTCCAGTGGGACCTTTATGAAGGGGGGCTCAGAATCCTATTGGGGTGTTTGGGAACTGGCTCCACAGTGTCCGGCTCCTTCCACGCCCTGGTGGTAAAAAGGTCCACTACGGGGTCGGGCGGAGGGGACACCCAAGAGGTAGATGGGCCTGCTTCGAATGCCTCCAGGAACACAGACTCGGAGGAAGCCTTGGGGGCAGACCCCCCCCCCCGATCCTGAGCATTTCCATGATGTCTCCGAAGGAGACATCCTCGGGGGGTGACCTTGGGGAGCCTTCCCCTTCATCCAAGTCTGTGTCTCCTGTTAAGGACTCAGGGGAGTCCACGTGTCTCCTCTTACACTTCCGCTTATGAGTAACATCCTGGGGGGGGGGCTGTCCGAGGAAGTCTCACCAGCAACATCTTGTTCCAAAGGAACGACCCGAGACATCGAAGCAGACTGTCCCTGTGGCCGGGCGATGGAAGCCAGACCCAGCTGAGAGGGAGTGCAGGATGGAGCCGAGGCAAGGGCCAGGGGTCCGGATGCACTCAACAGAGCCCTCTCCACCGCATCGAAGGCCAAGGGAGAGTCGCTCTCTCTCGGATCCGAGAGCCGACTCCCACTCGGATCTGATGGGGGGATCGGAACTGGAGCCGAGACCATCAGATCCGAAGGACCCGTGTGCTCTGACCTGGACAGAGCTAAAGGCACACTGAATCCCTCGGATCCGAAGCTCAGCCCACGGCTCAGAGAGCTCGGATCCGACAAGGACGGACCCGACAAACTCGAGGAAAAGGTCGGAGCCGAAGAACCAAGCACTATCGGCGCCGACCCACCCCCGGCTCCAACGCTGCCCGGCTCCGAGCGCTCCGAACCTGGGAAGCGGGTCGGAGAAGGAGCTATCGGGGCAAAAAAAGGCGTTGAGCTCCCCCCTGAAGGGGAGGGGAGGGAGGAGCGCTCCCATCTGCAGCTGGGCCTGGATGAACCTTCGCATCATCCGGTCCAAGTCTGCATCTGACAGGCTATAAGTGGATCTCGACGAGGCCACCGAGGCGGGCCGGGAGTGCCACCTCGATGACCTCGACGGAGATCGGGTCTCCTCCTCCTCGGGTCCCGGTGAGAAGCATGGGGACCGGAGCCAAGGAGGAGGAGACTTGGAAGCCATGGAGGGAGAAGCCCGCTTAGCCGGGGGGGGGGGGCCCGAAGCGGAGGCCTCGGCCCACCGCTTGTGGTGCTTCTCCCTTTTTTTCTCCCTCCTGGCCTCCCTCTCCTCCGGCGCCATAGTGGGAGTTTGAGTCCCGGCTGGGGGGAGAGGGGCAGGAGTGGCCGCCACCGAGGACTGGGGTGAGGCCACGGGAGCACTGGAGGCCGAAGCCCAATCTGGGGGCAAAAGTCCCGCCAGGATCAGCTTCGACCTCCTCTCTTTCAGTGCCCTGGGGTTGAACCCTGCGCAGATAGCACACCTGGAGGATAGGTGTTCAACCCCAAGGCACCGAACACACCGAGTGTGGCCATCCGCCAGTGAAAGCTTATGGCCACACTTGGTGCATTTAGAGAAGATCGGTTTTGCGGCCTCTGACATTGTACTACGAAAAAAAGCAAACTCACTCACACAAGGCCCCAAACACACACCGACCCACACAAATACTACGCACCAGCAAGGGGAGGGGAGGAATTTACACTAACAAAAATACAAGTTTCTAAGGCTAAAATAAAGGAAACCTAACGCACTCAACCTTTTACTAAAAACTTTACAACAAAAATTACAGTAAAGTTGAAAAACTTATCTGCGATACTAGGAGCTCTGAATCTAGCTGCTTTCACTAAGCGCGGCAAACTAGATCTGAGGTCAGTCAGGGTTGGCAGGGGATTATGGGTAAGGGGAGGAGCTAGGAGCTCAGATCTGACAGCTGTGAAACAAGTTGCCGGCTCGGATCAGAGATCGTATCAGATACACCAAAGGTTGCTGACAAATGAAGTACCTACTTCAGATGCCATGTTTCAGTGAATGCTAAAAGCTTCCTGAGTAATGTTTGGGAGGTGTAACATGTTGCCAGATGTGCAAATAAGAGAAGAATCATCTGCATATTGTATTAGGGTGGCCTACGGTATAGGTATACAATGTGCGTTAGTGAAAATGTTAACTCATTGCATCTGAGTGACTCCTTCAGGTGCATCTGCAGTTAACTCCTACTGACATTATTTATTTATTTATTTTACATTTGTTGACTGGGATAGTACGAGTGGATACATGTCCATTTTCAGCGGAGGCCCGGGGAGAAAAGCTCCAACATAGTCACAGAGACAGATAGTCACATATTAGTGTTTAAGATAGAAAAGAATAAAAAGCAATTTACATACTACATACTACACATACTACCTTGCTCTAACAGACACAACTTACGACAGTTCAATATACATCTCTAGGCATCAAATACTACTTCTTCATATTTGCATCAATAATCCAAAAATCATGCTATGTACAAGGTTTTAAAAGATTCCATCTTAAAGCTTACACAATGGTAAACTCAATTTCATTAACATTTGAACTCTGTCTAGTGCCGGTAAAGAGATATTAACTGTTGTTTTTATATTAAATTTACATAGATAACATTTTTCACTTTTCTAAAAATCTCAACCAAGTAACACAGACAGAACTCCTTAGCCTCTTATGAAGGCCCACAGCTAGACGAATAAAATGCTGACAGTATGTGTGTAATTGGAGTGGTTGCTGAGATATTGCAAGTTGTTTACAAAATATTACAAATGTAGTAGTTACTGCGAGTTATAAAATTCAGTTTAAGACCTGGATCCTAAAGAATACTACCACTATAAAAATGGTTTGTGCTGAAGGGTTTGCCATGTATACTTCTCTCATAACTCCTGTGGTACAGGAGATATAAACATTTGTTTGAAATGTGAGAACATAATTTTATTCTGTCAAAATGCTTAGGCGCCACCCATTACAAGTTACAGTGCAAACATCCTAAGCTCCACTGGAGTGAATGAGTTAAAGAGGAGGGGACTAAGAGCCTTGTGGCACACTGATGGTGACTGGGTGGAAAGGAGAGAGAGTGGAGTGCCATTTTACTAACATATACCTATTGGACAGGTAGCTTTTGAACCACAGAAGGGTAATTTGAGAGAATCCTAGTGAAGGCATTTGAAGTAGAAGTTTGCTGTGACGAACTGTTTCTAAGGCTTTAGACAAGTCTAGAAATAAGAGAGAGATTAATTTGCCATTATCTCTAGCTTTATTGACAATATCTATTTAAGTCAGAAGGGCAGTGCTAGTACTATGGGAAGGATGTAAGTCATGCTATGTAGGGATTAAAAGTTCTTCCTGCAGGAAGCAGTTGTTTTTAATACATTTTTCAAGTATTTTGGCAAGGGGAGATAAGATTGCTATAGGTCTTAAGTTATTAATGTCTGTTGAATTTCCTCCTTTGTGCAGAGGGATAATGTGTGAATTTTTCCAGAAAGAGGAACGTGGGATTCCTGGACTTGACCTATTTATAAGGATTGAGACAAGACAGGCAATGCCATTGGCTGCTATTTTTAGGTACTCGCATGAAAGGTCATCAGCTGATGAAAAGCACGGGTTAAGTTTGTTTAAGAGTAGTTTTATATAGAATATTGGCACAGATTTGAAGGTGGATGTGGTGATATGTGGCTGTTGGGCAGGGGTGGGATTAGATGTCTAGGAATCCTTGGTTAGAGGTGCTATATTATTTATAAAATAAGAGTTGAACTGTATATTGCAGTTTTGAGTGGTGAGTTATCTGAAGAGGGGGGTCTAAGGTTGAATTTTTGGCCAGGATGCAAGATTTCTTTAATGGATGTCCAAAACTGTTAGTTAAGGTTGTGTTTAACATTGTTCTAGAAGTTATTATAGTACATTTTTTGTCTTCAATTATTTGCTTTTTTAGTACAATTGCAAAGCATTCTAAAGTTTAAGATATTGAGGTGTTTTATATTTTTGCCACTCTTTCTTTCTTTCCATGCTTTGTCTGTATCCCGCACTAGCATTTTACTCTTTTTTGATAGCCAAATTGCATTATTTGTTTAAAGTTCAAGGCTATTTAGGATATTTAGAAAAGTTGTAATGAATTCATTTACAGCATCGTCTAAGGGGAGTATTTTTAGGAAGTTCCAGTTAATAGACGATAGTGTTGTAACGAACATTTCCGAGTGAAACTTGCAAAGGATGTACGTTGTTTTATAAATATGCTGTTTAACTGGATGTGTGAGAGGTCTGGCCATATAGACTGGGAGATGATCACTGAGAGAGTCTGACACTGCACATGTGGTGGTGTATTTACTAGGGCCTGATACTAGGATCCAGTCTAACAGGGAATTTGAGGTCTTGCTATCATGTGTGGGGCTACTGATTAGTTCTATGAAACCACAGAAGTTCATGGTAGGTATAGAGGAGTTGGAGTTCATGTCCAGCCAACTGACATTCACATCTCCTAGTAGTAGTATTTCTTGTGGAATTGTTATGGATATCCAATGTAGGATATCTTCCGGTATAGCTGTATTGTTGCTAGCAAGGATATAAAGGACAGTAATACATATTTATTTATAATTGTTTATTTTGCAGAAAAAACAATAAGAAGCTCTGCAAAACTGAATTCTGGTACTGGTTTGTTGTAAGGGAAATATTAAAGCAATTCCACCACCTTTCCTCTTTATACGGTCATTACAGATGGTTTTATAGCCAGGAGGTATAACTTCTGAGTCATTTATGCTGGGTTTAAGCCAAGTTTCAGTTACACCAAGAATGTCAGGCTTATTTTGGGTAATCCAGGCATGTAATTCAGTTTTATTTCTTATGTTTCTAACATTTATTGCAGTAAAAATTAGATTACCAGGGTTGGGGACTGGCTGTTAGCAATGGATTCTACAACAGTGGCCATCCCATCCCTCAGGTCATATTATAACTGAGAGCAATCAGTTTATTATTTGCCTTTACTGGCTGTAAAGGTTCTTCATGATGAATGTGCTTATATTATACAATGACAAAATTTTCAATAAACTTGTAGGAGAAGGGCTTTGGGGCAGAGCTCCTGCAGTACTGATGCCAGACGTAGTGACTGCAGGTTTTTATACAATAACAAAATTCTCAGTAAACTTGTAGGAATAGGGACTTGTGGCAGAGTTCCTGCAGTATCGAGGTCAGATGTACTGATAGCAGGCTCTGCTCTATGATGGAGATAGTGACAGAGTGTAAGAGGAGACAACACTGAAGGGATATTTAGCAATACATTCTACTAGTTTAGTTTCTTTAAGAGGGACAGTGGTTGAAATGTCAGGGTAACATTCAGCAAAGTACAATGCCTGACCCAGACATGTCACCAAAAAGTTTTGCCTGACAGCTGCTCCACTGACAGCATTGTTAGGTAGCTGTAAAGAAACTGTGGACGTAGTTGCCCCTAATGATTCTCGTTTTCATCTAAGATTATCAGGCAACATCTTCAATATGCTGTTCTTACTATGTACAGAGATGGGGTATGGTCAAACAGGGCCCTATGCAGGGTAATAGACCAAAACCCTGCCCAAACATATCAACATCCCTTCATTTGGATGTTTTTCCCCCAGCTACTGTAAACCGATGTTTAAATTACTCAATGCATACACTACTTTGTTCTTTACACTGACAGTGATTACAGAGATTTTGATTTTAAAATGTTATTTATAAATTTATAACAAAAACATTTATATAATTTAGCTGAAAAAAAAAAAGCCCTTACACTGAAAACAGACTCAAAATGAGTAATGGTAAGCTGCTATTCCCTTGAAACTCACATTTACTAAGAGAGTATCTGATGTGCCATTAAACTGAATATTTGCTTACAGTGCCACTTAATTTATCAACTGTTCACGGAGAATTTTTTTTGTTAAATATAAACACACACACAAATAAAACCTACTTACATTTCTCTCCAAATACAACCAAGCATTTCAAGTGATTCCTTACTGGTAATGACACAGAATGCTTGACATATGTTCTAAGTAACTCTCATTTACCTGGAGCTTTTCATCCCGGGGCTCTGCTGAAAATGAGCTTCTACCCAGTCTGACTTTCCTGGTAATCAAATGTCAATAAATAAATCGGACTCCTTTATGCTTAGCATATCTTAAAGTGTATTAAACGTGACCAATTACAAATACGGATACATCTCGATACATAATCTTAGTGTACACTGCGTGTGCCACATTGTACAGAACTTGGATTTCATGCCTTTTTGGTCCTGATTGAGGCCACAAGGGCAAAGGTAAATGATATATACTTATGTCTATATGCATCTTCTACATATCTATACATGTATGGACAATTTAATGTAGCCAACCAGCACATTTTTCAAGGTGACAGTTAAATGGAGTACCCAGAGAAAACTCATGAAGACATGGGGACACTACACAATGACAGAGGTCAATCATGAACAGACCTTAAATCTATGAAGCAGAATCATTAACCGTTGAGTTAGTATGCTGCAGTTTATTTCTGTTTGTCTAGAAATCCATGAAAGATTTCAAAAAAGACAATTCTATTATATTTCTGATGTAATCCGATCTGCAATATTTTAATGAATGCATTCTGATATTTTGCTAGCATCACTGTATAAAGACTTCTTTTTTTAACAAATGCAAGAAAATTGGCTGTTCATGTTTTGTTTCAATTTACTATAACAAAGAAAGAAAAACATCAGGGCTGTGCCAGAATCAACTCTGATGTACATCAATTTGTTCAAAATCAGAGTTCTACTACTCAGTGAATAACACCTAAAACGTTGCCACGAGCTGATTCTCTTTGGTCAACTCTGCTATTATTAACAGATACTTCAAATGGCATCAACTATATTTTTGTCTGTATGTTTACCTCAGCCTTTATTCTATTATCAGTATACTGCTGTGCCAAGACATAGGAACCCAGGTTAGGTTAGCTGAGTTTTGCCGCTACAAATAACAATTAACAGAAAATCTTTAAAAAAGGAAATAGGTATCGGCTAAAAAGACATGATATGCCATTAATGTGCAGAACCCCTGAAGAAGATTTATGATATCTGTAGATGTACCTCTGCTCAGCTCCTATATTTCAAATGGAGGATGCCATCTGTCCAATGATGTGGGGTTGAGCAAGGCTTAAAGCTTTGTAGTTCAGTAGGAAGGCCATCACCTTGTAAGGCGAGAAAGTTGTCTTGAATGACAAATTTAAAACTACTTCTTGCCATTCAGGCTAACACCTTTCTCTGTTGAAATTGCTTGTACACTTGATAAATGGCTTTACAGTGCTGTGAAAATAACCCAAACAAATTATCATACAACGGAGGTACATTATGCAGAAGAGATTTGATTAAGTATTTAATCTTGACATTAATATCCTACAGTAGGGTTAAACATTCTCTCACTCATTAATCATGGTAACAGTAGGGGATATGGTAAATGTAAACAGAACATAGAGAATAAAACAATGCTGATAAAATGTATACATAAAACCATAAGAAGCTGTTTACTACATTCATGCCAATTAAAAGGATAAAGGGCAGCACAGCAAATGTATATGGTGTCCATTACAACTGACAGCGTAACCCAATACCATAAAGCTAAATAAACTCTCAAACTAAATGTCATGAACTAAAAGACTGGGCCAGCTACAAATGTATTCCTCCCACTGTTACTCTGGAATGCCAGTCTAACATCTTTATGCACCTCCATGCACAAACCTTTCTAAAACAGAGACAACCTAGAGCCAGAAAACACAAGAAGACAAAGTAATTACTAGAGACTTTTTTTGCCTACTGTCCTAATCACGCAATAATGATAAAAAAAACAACGTTCAGGAAATTCCAGGTCTCTTCACTACTGTCTTGCCAAGAGTTAGCTCACAGAAATAAACCCAGATAACAGGGTATCTTGGAATGAGTTGCACTATTTTCTCTTCATCCCCAATCAAGTGTGGAGGCAAACTTACTTTGAAAATAAATGTTAAAAGAAAGTAATGGTAACAAGAAATTAATAAGAGCAGTTCCTGAATTGAAATGTGTCCTAGTCAAAAAGTGCTAGGTTATGCTACAATGTCTAACATCACCATGACAAACACCTCTAGGAGATGTGGCTTTCCTACAGAGAACGAGCATACACGCATTTTATTCACAATCACTGAAATTCCCAAACATCAACGGTATTAACATTAACATGCAAGTGTACAAAAAAACATATCTCTGCATATGCCCAGAGGATAGTGTCACAGCACACAAATCTTAAAATGTATTTTTTCCAGGACTGCAAGCTCCCTGTGCCTCCCACTGCTACTTATTTATTCAAACTCTGAGATCGCACAGTCTCCAACCCAGGTGACTGTGCACCATTGCACAACTGGTCTGAATGAAGGCCAAGTCAACACGAAAATCTACTTAAAATATTTTAATAAAGGCAACTTGGTATCCACAGATTGAGCGCTTTCTTTCCACTAAGGGAACTTCATAAGAATACCAAAATCCAAGTTACACTTATTTTTATAGTAATATTTACCACTCAGCAAATTAAAGCTCTTTTCTTCAAGACATGGATGATTCTTTCAGCCCTGGTAGAAAACATTCTTCAATTTTTTAACTGCTACATGAGCTCCTTATACTCAAGGTTTGTTTCCCAATCACCGCCTCTTTCAGGTTTTTTAACCTGTTCTAGGACCCAAAATCTAAAGCTAGATCCCGAAGATATTAGGGAATGCTTGAACAAGGCATTGGCATCTTTACCCTTACTGATGTCATAATTATGTTTGTACACTCTCTGCCCAAGTTTCCTTTCTGTCTTTCCCACGTAGTAAGACAAACAGAAGGTGCAGAATGTCACAAACCATCCCCGTAGAGTTACAATTATAGTAACCTCTAGCTTTTAGTTTGCCCACCGAATTCCAATAGCTCAATTCATCTATATTAGCTATATACGGGCATTGGGGGCACATACCACATGAGTATGCCCAATTTTATCTGGAGATGTTGGTAGTGTTAATACTAATGCCCAAATGAGCTTACTACTCAATCCATCAAATACAAATACAGTCCAGGGAAGTAATCTGGTGGATGGTGGTCCTAGGGAAACCTTTTTTGTTATTGACTACCATAGGAATACATGTTGGATGAAGGATATTGTACTGAGGTATTGGGAGATGTTTTCCAAGATACCCAATATCCTAGAATTATTTTCTAGGAATTTGAAAATTAGTTTGAGAAGGGGCTACAATTTGAAAAATTATTTTGAAGGGACTGCGTACATCCATGCTAGGGGAAAAAAGGATTGGTACTCACTCGTGTGGTATGTGCCCCCAATGCCCATATATAGCTAATATGGATGAACTGAGCTATTGGAATTCGGTGGGCAAACTAAAAGCTAGAGGTTACTATAATTGTAACTCTATGGGGGTGGTTTATGTGGCATTCTGCACCTTCTGTTTGTCTTACTACGTGGGAAAGACAGAAAGAAAACCTAAGCAGAGAATCTACGAACACAATTATGACATCAGTGAGGGTAAAGATACATATGTCTTGTTCAAGCATTCCCGAATATGTTCAGGATCTAGATTTAGGTTTGGGGTCCTAGAACAGGTTAAAAAACATGAAAGAGGCAGTGACTGGGAAACAAACCTTGAGTATAAGGAGCTCATGTGGCAGTTAAAAATGGAAGCATGTTCTCCACCAGGGCTGAATGAGCATTAATCTATCATCCCTGCCCTGAAGAAAAGGTTATGAATGTTACTATAAAAATGTGTGCAACTTGGGTTTTGGTATTCTGATGAAGTTCCCTTAGTGGAAAGAAAGCGCTCAATCTGTGGATGCCAAGTTGCTGTTATTAAAATATTTTAAGTGGATTTTCGTGTTGTGACTTGGCCTTCATTGAGACCAGTGTGCCTACTGAGTGATTTTTTGGATTACTGGTTGTGTCTGGTTCACTGTATTTTTCCACCTCTTTTGTGATCATTGTACAACTGTTGACAATCTGTTTTGCCAAACAACTTGTGCTGAAAAAACATAGATTGATTATGAGTATGTATATATCTTAACACACATACATACATATATAGGGTTAGCATTGGAAAAAGGCAGTGGGGGGGGGCAGGACTGGGGTTAGGGTTAGCACATGGATAAGCTGCTGCAGAGAGCAAAGCCCCCCCCCCTCTATCCTTCCTCATGTGTAGTAAACTCAACCCTAATCTTAATCCCAACCTGAAAGACTACATTTAAAATCAACTTTTCCTTAACACAAACACTATGCAGACAATGTACAGTTGGCATTTACCAGACAGGTTCAGTCTCTGAGATTTCATAGTGTTCGGTGTTCTACAGACGGTGTTTAGCATTTGAGGGTAAACTGGTTTATTATCAGACACTCAATCTAAGATAAATGTTGAACTCTGGCTCCTTGCTTTCACAATCAACAAGTAGATACAACATGAGGTAAAATAAATATCTTCCCATGCTCTTCCACCATCTCTGCCACCAAATAGGTTCATCAAGTTCTTCCCGACTCAGCATTTGGGATGATTAAGAAATGTACTACTTAGATCATTAATGCTAAACAAAATGCAACATATCTTCTACTTTGTGAGGTAGCCAGGAAAGCAAAAAAGAAATAGGAGGATGCAGAAAAAGTGTGCTACTTATTCTGCACACAGTTCTTTGAAAAGACTCATTTTCCGGTGATAAGCTTCTAAAATGTTGCCATGTACTTGTGACCTGAGGGAGAGTACTGGCTAAGTGTGAAGGGTCAAAAGATTCTGTGGTCTTGGAATACCTATGAATTAAGTGAAGAACACTGCAGACAGGATGGGTCTGGTCTTGTAGGCTGAAGGGCCTGGTACAGGATTTCATCTAGCAATGTTGTTTATTTCCCTTAACCACCTTAGGATGCAGTTCTGTAAAGCTTAACAATTAACTCCACACTGTTGGTGCTTATCATGCATGTACTAATTCAGCTTTATCATCAGTGTACTTGCATCATTTCTGACGTTTCCTTTTTATGTTTGATCACAGCCCAATCCAACCTACTGATGCTTTCTTCAGGTTTATTAAACAGAAAATGATGGAAAGGAAGATTACACACTGAAGGAGAAAATGGGTTACTGCTGGAGTGACAAGGTCAGACAGCCAAGGCTACCACCACAAACACTAGTGAATAACTGAACATGGAATTGTGATCTCTCAGAATTTTGTGGCTTTCCCTTTGCAGTTTTTGTTGTTGACTGACTGCTGTTTCATCGTTTGAGGTTTAGTTCTGAAAAAAAAAAAAAGAACACAATGACAAAGCTCCTTGTTGTCCATCTTGACATCGACCCTGACTGGCAACAGTGATCAACAGATTCATAGATATTCCATGGCCACTGAGTCTAATGAACATTCATGCCTTGCCAGTACCCTCCCTTCAGTTAGCACCTCCTTTTCTAAGAGGGCCATACTAGTTAATCCCAGAATACATGTGTGGATACCCATCCAGTCATCTGGGTTATGTTTAAAGAAGATACGGAGTTGCACTGCTTAACAAGCAGAGGAAGTTTACTCTAAAGGTTTGTGTGGAACAGGGTTATAAACCTGTCATTGTACCATGTTTCTTTAACCTTTTGGTAAAATATTAGGTCCCTGGTTCTAGTACTGTGGAGATGCTAGGTTCTGTGCTAGGACCTCTCCTGTTTGGCATCTACTTTTCTGAAGTAAAAGTCAATAAAAAGGGCCCTGAATGACTTAGTTTGCAGATGACTGCAAGCTAGAAGCAGTCCCTGAATCCTCAAATGACTTAGCCATCCTGCAGGATGGTTTATCTCAAATAAATAACTAGTGTCAAAATCATGGTCTGAAACTAAATGCCAAAAATGCTTTATTGTTTTGTTTCAGAGGTCATCTACCCTAGGGAACTACCACACTGACAATACTCCCCTAAGAGTTGATTCAATTGTTTGGGATTTGGGAACTTATGTGCACAGCGACCTAACGTTTGACCAACACGTCTGTTATAAGCAAGTCCTTCTATAATACATAACTTAGAAACAAAGGAATTGTGTCTAGATATATGGATGTCACTGTCCCCCTTTACTCATCCCTCATTAAGCCAATCATTGAATATAATGCCCCCTTTGGCATGTATCTGTCCAGACACATACAACAACTGGAACATCCACAGAGATATACCTTACTAAAAGGATCCAAGGCCTAAACACCATACCTTAAATGAACCAATTCAAAGCCCTATCACTAAGTATCCTATGGACTGCTAACCGATTACCTATGTTTGGCATACAAGGCATCCCCTGATCTATTAATGATGGATTTACTGAACATCACCAAGTCAAATGGCATCAGAAATGCTCAGTCTAGGGATCTAAACCTCTTTTTCAACATAAACAGAAAGGTCTGGTGGGACAGGTATATTTCATAGAAGATATCGCTATTATGGAACAGAATCAACAGAATCCCCATCCACATAAAACAGTCCACCCCTGTCCATTTTCAACTGCAACTTAGATCTATGGATGGAAAACAGAAAATTTACCCCAGGACTGCCCCTTGTGCTACTAATGGACAGATGTGGCTCCTAAATGCTTTATCCCATGCATGGGTCCCTTCAAAGTATCTATGATAATATCCCAGTGATTTTCATTAGGGTTAATATAGAATTAATCAACCATGGGATGGGCAAGGCCAATCTATAAGCAAATGGAATAAGTTACTTTGACCACTAAAAGGGAACTTGGCTAGGCTTAAAATGCCCTGCAAGGGCAGCTTGCCTAGTACTTAGCTATGAAGCTATATTGGACTTGTAGAAATACAACAGTTTAAAAGACACTAAATAAAGGGGCCTCTTAGAGCTTCCAACATCTCTTGGTAGTTCGGGAATTTAGGTATGTGATCTTTTTAGTTAGGAACCACTGGGGTCCTTCTTATTGTATGATATGTTTAGCGAACTACATACTAAAGGAGGTGCTGACTTGATGACTGGCCAGATATATGTGAAGTGTACAGGCTGATTACCTCTTTATACCTTGATAATTCTTTGGCAATTAGCCAAGTTTAATAAATAGATTTCCTGACAACCAATGAGGCCGCTAACTTCCACACAGCCCTAGACAGATGCTAGGGAATCTTATGCTAGATCTGGCTCTGCATGGCACTAAGAAAATGTTTAGATGTGCTTGACATTCTAAATCGACAAAACAAATGTTTTAACTTTTTTTGACTATATACAAAGCTCATAACTACTATTGCTCAAATAATTCACCCTATTCCGAAGTATATTGATCTTGGAGACAGAAGTAGTAGGATTGGAGGGCACAGCCTATGCTGAGGGATTCAGGAGACCTCTACAAAAATGATTTTTCAGGTATTTAGCTAGTTGCAAAGTTGTTTATCTTGAAATCATTTTGCAGCTTAGTGGTCAGGTTCTCTCTCCTCTCTCACTCTCACACACAAACACACACACCCCACTGCAGCCTATAATTCTCTGTCCTCATTATCACACAGTGCAATTCACAAGAAATGCTCCAAATGGGACTCTCATAAGTTATTAAAACTAGGGTTTGGACAGCTGTGCTAAACCAAAAGACACAATGTAGTCATCTCTCAAAGAAAGAACGACTGCCCCCAGCAACCGGACACTGTGATGACAACAGGCTAGGTCCATGGCCAGTCTTCTTCTTTTGGCTGGCCCCGTTAGTTGCCACAGCAGATCAACTGTTTCCATTTCTTCCTGTCCTCTTTATCTTGCTCTGTCACACCAACCACCTGCATGTCCTCTCTCACCACATCCATAAACCTTATCTTAGGCCTTCCTCTTTTCCTATTACCTGGCAGCTTCATCCTTAGCATCCTTTTTCCAATATACTCTGAATCCCTCCTCAGCACATGTCCAAACCAATGTAATCTTGCCTCTCTGGCTTTGTCTCCAAACCTTCCAACCTGGGCTGACCCTCTAATATACTTATTCCTAATCCTGTCCATCCTCGTCACACCTAGTGCAAATCTTAACATCTTCAACTCTGCCATGTCAAGCTCCGACTCCTGCCTTTTTGTCAATACCACCGTCTCCAACCCATATAACATAGCTGGTCTCACTATCCTCTTGTAGACCTTCCCTTTCACTCTTACTGGTACTAGTCTGTCACAAATCACTCCTGACACTCTTCTCCACCCACTCCATCCTGCCTGCACTCTCTTCTTCACCACTCTTCTACACTCACCATTACTCTGAACTGTTGATTCCAAGTATTTAAACTCATCCACCTTCGTCATCTCTACTCCCTGCATCCTCACCATTCCTCTACCCCCTCTCTCATTCACACACACATATTTTGTCTTAGTCCTGCTGACCTTCATTCCTCTTCTCTCTAGAGCACATCTCCACCTCTCCAGGGTCTCCTCCACCTGTTCCCTACTCTCACTACAGATCACAATGTCATCTGCAAACATCATAGTTCACGGGGACTCCTGTCTGATCTCGTCTGTCAACCTATCCATCACCATTGCAAATAAGAAAGGGCTCAGAGCTGATCCTTGATGTAATCCCACCTCCAACTTAAATGCATCCGTCACTCCCACCGCAGACCTCACCGCTGTCACACTACCCTCGTACATATCCTGTACCACTCTTACATACTTATTTTACACTCCCGACTTCCTCATACAATACCACAACTCCTCTCTAGGCACCCTGTCATATGCTTTCTCTAAATCCACAAAGACACAATGCAACTCCTTCTAACCTTCTCTGTACTTCTCCATCAACACTCTCAGAGCAAACATTGCATCTGTAGTGCTCTTTCCTGGCATGAAACCATACTGCTGATCACTAATCATCACCTCCCTTCTTAACCTAGCTTCCACTACTCTTTCCCATAACTTCATGATGTGGCTGATCAATTTAATCCCTCTGTAGTTACTACAGCTCTGCACATCACCCTTATTCTTAAAAATCGGTACCAAAACACTTTTTCTCCATTCCTCAGGCATCCTCTCACTTTCCAAGATTTCATTAAACAATCTAGTTAAAAACTCCACTGCCATTTCACCTAAACACCTCCATGCTTCCACAGGTATGTCAACTGGACCAACAGCCTTTCCGTTCTTCATCCTCCTCATAGCTATCCTTACTTCCTCCTCGCTAATCCACTGCACTTCATGATTCACTATCCGTACATCATTCTCTTCATTCATCAGCCCCTCAAAGTACTCTTTCCATCTGCTCAACACACTCTCCTCACTTGTGAGTATGTTTCCCTCATTATCCTTTATCACCCTTACCTGCTGCACATCTTTACTAGCTTGGTCCCTCTGTCTAGCCAATCGGTACAAAGTCCTTTTCTCCCTCCATAGTGTCCAACCTTTTATACAACTCTTCATATGCCTTATCCTTAGCCTTCACCACCTCTGTCTTTGCCATGCACCTCATCTCCTTACACTCTTGTCTACTTTCTTCATCTCTCCGACAATCCCACTTCTTCACCAACCTCTTTCTCTGTATAGTCTCCTGTACTTCATTCCACCACCAGGTCTCCTTGTCCTCCTTCCTCTTTCCAGATGTCACACCAAGCACTTTTCTAGCCATCTCTCTTACTAGCTCTGCTGTAGTTACCCAGCTATTCGGTAACTCTTCACTGCCACTCAGTGCCCGTCTTAACTCTTCCCTGAACATCACCTCACAATTACCCTTTTTCAATTTCCACCATTTGATCCTTGGTGCTGCCCTCACACTCATCCTCCTCTTCTTGATCAACAATGTCATCCTACAAACCACCATCCTATGCTGCCTAACTACAATTTCCCCTGCCACCACTTTACAGTCTCCAATCTCCTTCAGACTGGCCCTTCTACATAAGATATAATCCACCTGTGTGCATCTTCCATGGCCAATGAAGGTCATTAAATAGCAAGTCCAGAAGGAAAAAGGCATGAGAATAGCTGTAGCTGAATAAGCCAATTACAGCTATTCCCACTGTGTTCTTTTACTTTGGACACTAGCGAACCCTGCATGTTAATTCTGAGCTATTGGTGAGCCAGCCTTGCCTTGGTGTTTTTTTTTTTTAATTACTCCTTGGGGGCAGATACCCATATAATGGCAAGTGCAAACAACTTGCACTGAGTCACAAGCTCCGAGCTTTTTTTTTTTGGTCACTGCTAGCCATTTTGATTTGCAATTACATCCTATAGCTAAGCATACAGTTACCCATTCCTACATTGGAAATCAACACACTGGAGAACTCTTCTTGCACAGAAGTATTATATAACATCATACCAAGAATCTGGTTTACAAGAAACAAGAATGCCACATATTCTCAATATAACTTTTACTTACATTTCGTAGCTGCTGTTCTGGCTCCATGCTGCTTAAGACAACCCAGCTGAACAAGATCTTCAATGAAAACACCAGAGGGAACTACAGCTACAGACAAAATATAGGTACAAATAAATCCAGGAAAAATAGACCTCTCTTCAAAATCTACTGCAGAACTCAAATTAATAACCTATTTATCATGAAGTCATGAAACTCAAGTACAGGTTATTGTCACATTCATTAAATCATAATAATAATAATAATAATAAAATGGTTACTGCTCTTGATGACAAACTCTAAACACTAATGTACAAACTCTTTACATTTGAAGCACCAGTCGCAGTACATAATAAATGAAATGGAAATTTTCTGACCTTAACATTTTACCATAGAAAATAGTGCACTGGCTCAAGTTTTTAACTACTGCAAATTACTGCTGACCTTTGTGCAATGTTACAACAGCTAAACCTTGTTTATTTATTTATTATGTGTTGAATGGATTAGTCCCAAAAGACTAGTGGCCTCTTTTCAGGGGAAAACCAAGGTGATACTCATACTGACTAGGGGAAATTTGGCCAGGGCACTGGGGAATGTCCTCTACTCTTTTCAAGAAGTGCTGTGGGATCTTCTACAGCCACCTGAACTACCACCAACTCAAGCAGATGGAGCTTAGGTCTAAAGACTCATCCAAAGTACTGTAAAATACTGGGGCCTGAAGAGTTCTCCTTTGCCCCACCACCCAACCCCAAATGAGGCCTTAAGGTGGTATAGCAGGAGGAGATGGGTGGCGCAGTGGTGCAACGGTTAGCATTGTCACCTCATATCAAGAGGTTTTCTGGTTTGATTCTTGGCTGGGGTGCCTTCTGTGTTGGGTCTGCATGCCCTCCCTGCATTCTCGTTGATTTCCTCCAGGTGCTCCGGTTTCCTCCCCACATTCCAAAGACATGCATCTGGAGTGTTTCTCACAGGGAGCCTGCTGAAAATGGGCTTTGCCCCAGTCGGACTTTCCTAGTTAAAAAAAAAAAACGTTAAACAAATAAATAAAAATGTCAGGGGAAACAAGTAAGCCACAGGTGCCTGATCTAACAGTTCTCCGCATTGCAAAGAGAATGGTGAGTGCACTAAAGCACACGTCAGCCAGTGGACTCTGTACTTCAGGCCCCAGTTTCTGAAGCAAAACCTATCATCTCCAAGAGGAGGAGGACGTTAGGGCTCAAAAATACTCAACCTTCCCAGAAAACAGCCTACTATGAGCTAGCTCTCTTGCAGCCATTAGAAGAGGAGATGAAAGAGATGATCACTCATGGGTGTGTAGTGCTGACGGTCAGTGTGGGAATGGAAGAAAAGATATGGAAAAGAAACATCCAAAATAAAATGTAACTTACAGACTTAAAACTAATGCTGATGACAACATTGTTCTGGAAACAGACTTTTTCACTGGGGGCGTGGTCTCAGTCCTGCTCTTGAGCTGCTCCTCAAGAGACAACCCTGGTGGATGTCAGCACTACAGCAGTAGGGAGATGGGACACATTTCATTCCTTTCCATAGAAGGTAAATACAGAACCTAGTAGCTACTTTGATCATTTTGCCCATACCAAAAAGTATTTTTCTGCCTAATCTTGGAGTGTTAAGCTCCCCACTCTGAGACAACTCTTGGCATCCACTTTGCAAAGCATCTTAAATACGCACATACATATACAGACACACACACACACACACACACACACACACACACACACACACAAACACACACACACACACACACGTCATCAACAATTTTCCTCAAATCAGTAAACTGTCATTCTGCACTTCAACAAATTATTTTCCCACTCCCATCCCAAAGATGGATTCCCATTTTCTTGTTGATTTAGTGAATGCTTAATCACGTATAAAACTGCAGTTTACTTTTCTCCTCCATTTAGAGCAATTTCTAGTTATTTAAGTCGTAAGACTGGAACATAAGATAGTGAGGTTTTAGCATACACAATGCACAAGATAAAATTTCATAAATAAATAGAGAGATACAAGAAAAAATAAAGTACAATTAACATGCTTTAAAGAATGTTAGATAACTCCTAAATGTAGCAAATTAAAGAAATGAAGTTACTGAATTGTTTGCATTCTTAAGAATGAAAGCACAGCTCTGCATGGCATGCCTCAACATCCACTGGAAAAATAGTAATACAACACCATATTAGACAAATTAACATTATAAAGTAAGATCTCGGATCCCACATCCTCAACAGATTGTGACCTTCTCATGGAGGAGATGCTTGCATACTCCTATGAACCTTAGAGCTATGTTATTGGAAAGCTGTGTATTCCCAATAGGTTACCAAGAATATACTGGTTGAAGAGGAGGGACCTCACAATAGTAATCCATAAATTTTGACTCCCATGGTTCAAGTTCAGAAAGAATCTAAGGCCCTCACCTGGAAAAGACATGCTGCGATCCACCTACTGAGCAAAGAGTGGGTATGTTTTTTGCTTAGGAATGAATGGTAGTTAAGTGATTTACCCTGACAGATCAGACTAAGCCTGAAAAAGATGCAAAGAGCTGCCATATAGGGTCACCACTCGCAAGGTAAAGGGTGGGGGCCAAGTGTGATGCCTCTAATGTGGCAGATCGGAGTGGGACAAATTAAGATGGAACAGACCCTAGCAATGGAAAATGGTTCTCGAGAAATACAATGCCACCTCACTCATGGCGAAGGAGACTGAGCTTGAGCGGAACGTTGAAAACTACAGGCTATATATAGCTGGTCTTACTTCTATACACAGCAATGGTTCTAGAGCCAGACGTCTTCACTGGGTGTGTGGTCGTAATCTTGCTCTGTAGCTGCCCCTCAGGAGACACTCTTGGTGAATGTGAGGATACCCAAGCCTCAGCTAGATGCTGTACAGCTGAAGTTTTGTCCACATGGATGAGCCACCTGAGTGCAACTGCAAACTGTAGAAATTAAAAGAATGAGGTGTGCATGTGTGTGTGTGTGCGCGCGCATGTGCATGAATATAGAGGTTTGTCACAGAGAAAATACATGGTGTAAACATGTTCTATGCGGATAGACTAAAAGCCCTATCCCTTTACTCTGTCTCCTACTGACTATTAAGGGGTGGCCTTTGCGTAACCTTAAAGGCACTCACAAATAAAGCCATGCTGGAGCTACTACACATCCAAAAGTCAAACAGCATGAGGATCACCCGATCTAGGGATCTAAACTTAGTCAGTGACTCAAACGAAACAGGCTGGAGAAACAGATATGTTTGGAACAAGGCTTCCTACTGACATTAAAGCACAGCCCTTCCCTGGCCCTCTTCAAACTCAGGTTGGATCAATGGATGGGGAATCACAAATTCACACCTAGGGTAGTGCCTACGTCTCTTATGGACAGGGACAATCTGTAAAATATTCAAGGCACAGGCCCACATCCACGGCATCCTCTTGCCCTTTGGGATCATATATCGGGTTAAATTGGGTTAGACTGGCTAGGCTTGTAAGGGTTCTTAAACTGTTAACCTAGTCTCCTATGAACCTATGCGAGTACATGCATAAACTTTAATGGATGCACTACAATACATGTGGAGGTCCACATCCCTTAAAGTATATGGACACACTACACACGATCCCTCAAATAACACTAGTAAGGGATTCAGTAAAATGATGTGGGTATATTCCTAATACAAAGTTTACAAAGCTTTTCACCGAGGAAACACCCGCATAGTTTTGGTAAGATGTGGTGGAAAATACATTGTGGCACTTTTATAACTAAAGTGCCTCAATGCATACTAAAACTGCAATGCAATACTAAGCATATAATGCCTACAGCTGTTTGTTTTTTTCTTGTTGTTGCTGTTAACTGTGCTGGAGATGCCTCCATAGGATTCCACTGAAAATGGTACCTTCCTGCTAGACATTGCTGATAATCAATTAATTCATATGCATTTGTCTAACTAATGCTTACAACAGTTAACTGCATTAAAATGTTTATGAACTTTAGCACTATACAGACAAACACAATACAATACATCATTAAAATCAAATCAGGAATACAAAACTAAACAAAAGAAGCCTGATAATAATCCATATATAAAACATAATTCAATAAAAAGTAAAACTGTGGGCTGAAGCTAAATAACGTCCTAGACAGACTGAATGTAACCAAGCTGTGAGCCAGGATATGTGGAATAAACAAATTACACAGTAACAACCAAAATCTTCCAGCAAGATGATCGCTGCTTGATGAGTTATTATAAACTAGAGAAGAACAATGCAACATAAATAAAAGAGTGGTACATACATAAAAACCTTTGAACCTACAGATGTAGTTTGGGTTCTGAAATAAAAATATAATTGCAATATCCAGGACTGTCAAAACACAGCATGCATAGTAATACAGAAACACACCACAGCAAAACGCACAACCTGGAGATACCACAGATGTTGCAAATGAGAATGGCTGCAATCTGAAATGCGATTTTACATATTATAAACACGTGGCAGGGACAGCTCTGAAAAAAAATTAAATGCATGGTTGGGAGAGTGGCCTAATGGTTAAGGTGTTTGCCTTACAAGCACAAGGTCCAGGGTTTGAGTCTCACAAGGGATAATTGGCTATGCTTAAAATGGCTCACAAGTGCAGTTAGCTTAGTAGTAATCTATGAACCAATGATTCTATGAATCTATATTACAAGATATATTTTAGATTAGGTTTTTTATAATATGGTTTCATGAGATGGCCATTTTAAACCATACAGTTTAAGAGCAGCTCTAAATCAGGCTTGACATCACCAAATCACTATCAAACTATAAATGACAAAGTAGCTGCAATATCTACCAACCTGAAACCTGACCCTGCAAGTCTCTTAAAGGCAAATGATCTGTCAGTTACTCAAATGACAGGTGAAAGCCCAACTGACAAGAGTGATGCCAGACATTGTGACTGTTAAAGCCAAGATACCAGCTCCTCAGTAGATGACGCACAGCATTTACACAATGTTTGAAAAAGCAGTCAGCTGAAACACAGAAGCAGCATATATATTTATGGGACCAAAGAAGCCATCAGTTTGCACCTGGAAGAATCACTGAACTAATTTATTCACTCATTCTCAGATTACCTGCTTAAATCCAATGCAGGGTCAAAAAGAAGCTGCAGA
>NC_056735.1:255951684-256046684 GCF_019279795.1 Protopterus annectens | reverse complement strand
TTAACTAAAACATGCAATGTGAATATTTACATTCTGTTCAGATACTATTTCAGTACATTAAGTTAGCCAGATGGACCTTACTAACAAACAGTGTGGAGAAAATATTCTGCAAGTTTACTCTGTCAAAAAAGATCTTCAATAATTGCTTTTGTAACAGGTGCTTACAATTTGAAAGTAGGTCTCCTAGCACTACTGAAGTCAGCTACTTTTTCCCAGCAGTCACCGGAGTAGCAGGGGCACAGGATCCCTTTAAAGAGTCCAGAAAGATTGCCTTATTGCACACTGTGAACAAAGTTAAATGCAGCCAGGAGTCAGGAGCTTAATAGTTTTGGATTCTGATAACCTAACAAGCCCCTCTGCTGATCTGTTGTCCAAAGAAGCCATAATGTTGTCCAGATTGGAGAACATGAATACCAGAGTGTTGATTTTTCCTTTCTGGAAGCTACTAGGCAACTCCTCCACATCATGCAATACTTCCTCTGTAAGGTTCTTTTGAAAATTCATCTTGTGCATAAGATCACTCAGTATTTAAAAGATTGTGTGGATTATGCATAGACTTGCTACCCAAATCTGTCTATCACCTTTGACTTCACCTGGATAAGAGATAGGTGGCTGGGCTCTGAAGGCTCCTCCTCAAGGCTGCAGTCATAACTTTCACAAAGCTTGTGAGTTTCTACCATGACTGAAACTATCTTAGATTGGGGGGGGGGGAGGTAGACGATTCAGTCAACCTTCTTGAGAACTGAGGCCAAAATATATGACATCATCTCAGACAATGGCAGCAGAATCTTTTAAAATATCAATTAAGAGCAAGAGTGCTGGAGGAGACAACATGCTGACTGGAGCCTGCACTGAAGAGGGGATGGTTCTATGGGTCAACCACCCTTCTGATGTGTGAAATGCATAAACACTAAATATGGGCTCACTGGGGAAGGGGACTACAGCAAGCAGCTCTCTACAGACACCCAGGATCTTCGGGGGGGGGGGTGGAATAATAACCAGTCGTAAATGGTGTGTTTTGCAAACACCTTTCTTGGCTTCCCCAGACAGGGGTCTGATCTGGAGGATTTCAGGGGGTCTTCTAAGAAACAAAGCCGGGTGTTGACTAGGACATAGGTAATAAATACCACAGAGGAAAGGCATGAGGTGTGAACAGGAGATCCAGCAGTTTGGAAATACCATGCAGGTATTTTATAGACAGCAAAAGCAGTGTTCTGCACTGCTGGACCCAAGTACATGTCCATATGATAGTCACTGGTCATAGGGGTCCATCTGAGATGAAGAAACCATCATCTGACCATCAGACATTGGTACAAGCCAACATATGAAATGCTGGTACTAATGTTACTGCAAAAAGCAAACAATGCTGGCACCAAAGACATTGGAGTGACGGACATCAGCAAGGCTGATATATGGAGTTCTTATGCCGAGTAAACAAGAGTCAGGACAATGAAAATGAGGCTTACGTCAGAACAGATACAGGTGTCACTAAAACTGCTAGGTATGCAGTGCCAGAACAGAAGAAAACGAACTGATCCTTGGAACCCACACTGAGAGGACAGGGAAAGGACCTTATGCAGCTCTACTCTCCAGCCTTTTATAAACAGACACCGACAAATCATAAGCTTTGGAAGGACAAATGACAGAACACTGAAAAAAGCGAATAAGAAAGTAAACAAATATAAGAAAAAAAGTAGGGCATGTGTAAATTATCAGGAAAGGTCCCAGTCCCACTCTCCATACTGTCAATTCTACTGCCATGAAGTCAGCTTCCTTAAAAAGCAACTTGGGTATGGGAAATCAGGAGGGATCCAAGACCCTAAGAACAAGAGTCAGAAATAGATTAAGCCCTAGACCTAAACTATCATGGAAGTCCTTGGAAATGTCCCTTCAGAAAACAAAATGTACTTTCTGAAATTCAAGGTTTCCTTTCATCTGAATAATGTCAATGAGAAATTGAACACGGTTTCCCAGGATAGCAGAAATGGGTGAGATTGCTGCCCTGAGACTACAGTGTGAAAAGCCTTTTACGACAGGATTCAGGGGATTAATGGTGTCTCTTACCAGTTTTGCTGAAATGCATGCAAACTGAACTACCTGAAATATTGTGCTCAAGAAAAAAAAAAGAACAATGCCAATAATTCAAATAAAGGCAGCCTGGGTCCACTTCTTTCATTCCTGAGATTTTAGTGAGGAAAAAAATGGAGAAAAAAAAGTGTTCCAAAGTGCTTTATGGGGTGGGGAGGAGCTGACAACTTGACAGACATTAATCAGCTAAGCTGTCCTAATACCTGTAGACAAATCCTAAAGGATACTTCTTTAAACTAGACCAGAGGTTTATTATTCAGAAACGTTTTAGGAATCCTTATTATTTTCTATTTTTTATGTTACTTAGAGGCAATCTCTGCCTAGTTTATAAGGAAATGTTTGAGCCAACCTACTGAGTTTCTAGAATTGCAGGGCTACTGTACTCCGCTGTGACAGCGGAGATTTGAAGTGCATGAAATACCATACTCTGACTAATGAAGTACTTGTAAGAGGATGCAAAGCTAACAGTCTTACTACTTAAAACAGTTTAACTTGAGTACTCTTTGAAGCTGAAAGAAAGGTCTTAATAAACAATAGCAAAAGAATGCATACCTGAAAAAAGTCACAGGATTATTATTGGTGACAGAAATTGTATTTGCATTGTAAGTGAATGGAAATAAGATCCCGCAGAACACAGTAAAGCTTTATGATCTTCTGGTTCTGGTGACACTGACTGAATTGTGGGAAAGACAAGGGTTTAAAAAATCAAAATCAGTATGTCTACCCCCACCAATCAGGTCATTTAGTATAGGACAAGATAAAAATTATAAGCAGTTGCAGTGATTTTCGTACTGCATACAGGAGCAAGATAAAACATTGCAAAGTCATCCGATGGTACTACTACTACTAAGCAGTCACCCAAAGAAAAATCTTCCTGTGCAGCTGCCAGTTATGAATTACACACACAGTCCTGCCAAAGGAATATGCATGTCTGTTATGCTGTCCTGGAAGACAGACAGCATGAAGGCTTGAACTGGGTACTAGCTCCTGTTGCCAGATGAACACTGCCTCCCTGCATAAAGTAAAGTAGAGACCCTTATACCATCTTCTCTGTAGATCCCACCAATGAGTAACATCTGCCCTTATCTGTAAAGTTCATGGAAGAAAGTTTTGTCTGAACACTTTTGAAGCATAAAAACTGCTCTCATGACAAACTGACATGAAGGCAATGTGTCTTCAGATCAGGTTCCCTGGTCTTTGTAACGACACAAGTAAACTCTCAAAGTGCAACTATGAAAGTCTGTTGTCAAGAAGCATGGTGGGACTGGACAGAAAATGAAGTTCATACAGAGTCTACACAGCTGAGCCCACCTCACAAGGTTTTTATAAATCACTACAATGATACAAAATGTTTTGTTCTAGCAGGCGTTAGCAACCCAAGAAAGGGAGAGCAGTTGTGTTAATTTCTTCCAATAAAATAGTATTCTAAGAACTTCAGTGGGTACAGTCTCCTGGTTAAGAAGCCGGCTAACATAAGATCCATATTGATTATAAATAAAAATTTTGATAAAATCACATCAAAATTCTTTCCCTAACACACATACAGACACACAGATATGTGTGTCTATTAAAAATGTTGATACTAGATGTATCATATTTTTGAATGGCTGTTACAGGGTCACAGGGGACAACCAAACAGTCACTTAAGTTAAAGAGTTGCAGGTCATTGTCCTCTAGTCTATCAGGAATGTGGCTTGGTTCAAATAGTGTTTGAAGAGACAGTAAATTATCTTCATGCATAATCTTGTCAATGATACAAAAATATATGAACTCCAAAACGCTGGGGAAAACTTGCTGTAGTTACAGAGTGTGCTGGAAAATCTTTACACATTCATTAAAGCAACTATTTCCACAATGTTATCCACATGGAGAAAAAAAAAACACTTCAAAACTGTAAAATCTAGAACGGTCATCAAAAACTATATTTTCTGACAGAATTGCAGGACTCATTTGGCTCTGTTCACTGTAATGTCTGAATAAATTATGCACCTCACTACTGTGGAAAGATGTATTAAAGAATAGTGCTCTGCCACCATAAAATAAATGTTTTTTTTATACAGTACCTGGAGGAGCGCACTACGTTTTTTACATTACATATGTCGATGGATGTGATTGCTTTTTAGATGTTAACATATAAAAAAGGTAATGGAGAGATTGAGACCACAGCTTAAGAAATCTTGTTGGAAGAATAGTCTGCTTGTGAGGGACAGTATGCATCCTAAGCACGTTTTTCCCCAATATAGTTAAAGGACAAATGCTGCATACATCTAGGCTTTGTACTAATGGCCTTGTTTTTCAGGAGGAAACGAGTAAGCTTCGTACATGCCTTAAAGCCCGCAGCTATAAGAACCCAGAGTTGGAAATGACGACGACCCAGTCTGAGGCACTAAGGAATTCTGTTGGGAAACCTTGGTATAGTAACCAGGGACAGACTGCACTTAAAAGTATGGTCACTGAAGCTGGCTTGGTTAACGCACCAAATAGGCTAACTTTGAAAAATATAATAACATCATTAAGAGTATTTGTAGCATAATAAGAGATAATTGGAGAATGTTATTGATGGATGAAAGCTTAAAGGAGATTGTTGGGGAAGTACCATTGTTTAGTTTCAAGAACAATCTGAATCTTAAGAGGCTACTCTGAAGAGAAATGTGCCCTGACAAAACCTTTTCTTTCAGACTGACTAAGCATGTTACCGATCCACGTAGACAATGTAAAGCGTGCAAGTACATTAATGAAGTTTTTTTTCCATCATCCAGTAACCCATAAGATCTAAATCGACCAGCTTTTTAAGCGGATTGTCGCAGTAAAAATTATGTTTATCTTGCTTGATGTCGATTATGCAGCAGCTTTTAAGTGTGGAAAACCAACAGGTTGCTTAAAGAGAGCATCCTGCAACATATTAGTGATTTGAAGCTCCTATCCAAACATAGCCCGATTACTCAACATGCAAAAAGTAATCCAGGGCATAGCTTTTGTTTTTTGGTGCTGCAGATACAAAAAATGAGACAGCAAGGAGGTGATTTGGTTAATTGCACAGAACTCTGAACTAAAATGGATAGCTGATTTGTGGGCTGATCACATGCCTGGTCTCAATGGCACGATTCCTTTGAGACCAACCCTGAAGGGGCATAGGCTATTGAATTGACTGGTTGGTATATGCCTTAAAGAGAAGACTGTAACTTTAGAATGGTGGATCTGAAGAATGGCTTTTATGAGCCTGGAAGCGCTAACCTTTCACGTTTTGCTTTTATTCAGTTTTAGTCTTATAATAAAGTTATTAGTTTATGTGGCATAAAAGAAATATCGATGGACAAATATTAATATCCCAAGTACTTTTTTTTTTAAACAAGAAACAGCTTTATTAAATTACGAAAATCACTGCTCCCAAAAAAACGAAGTAAAACCAAACCCAGGACAGTTAAAACAGAAGAGCCGGACTCCAAAGTACTTTTGGCGCTTTTGTTTGTATTTAATCACACCACAAAGTTCTTCAGTGCTGGGTTTAGCTTTATTAAATTATCACATTTGACATAGGCAATCTTGCATTTATATATTAATGAAAACAAACCATACCAACTCAAATTTCAGTTGCAAACATAATACATCAAAAACCATATTGAAGTAATTTTAGATGCCAACATTACATCACTTATAATCTATCCAGTCACTGTCAGTCAGACATTACATAGCTCATTCAAATCCTGCCTTTTTTATGTCATACCTCCTCTGCAAGTATTGTTCCCACAATTTCCATTTTTTTTCTATGTAATTTGTCCCTACCCACTTTCCTAAAGATCTCAATTTCATTTGTTGAATCTCTGTTACTATATTTACTGCTTACAATGTAGTTGGATTAGATTTTTCCATTTTCTACTAATTGCTTTTTTGGCAGCCACCATAACTAGACTCGGCAAAGTCTTACTATGTCTAGGCAATTCCAATTCTGTACCATAGCTCAAAAAATCATTTCCTTAGTTACACCAATTTGCTCACCCAGTATCTCTGACAGAGTAGTCTGCAGAGAATCTTTAACAGCAGTGTCTGTTCTAGATTTTACTAAAAACACTACTAGTGCTGGCCTTTCGCATAAAATCCCCCTATTTCTTTCTCTGCCTATACTCTTGATATCAGTTCTTGATAGGGAAGGCAATCTCTAGCCTGCAGTCCAAATAAATTCTTGGCCGCTTCCCATTCTATTACCTCTACCTCTCTAATTATTTGCTCCCAATACCTCGTTTCTTTTGCCAGTTTTCTCTAATGAATTTCAGCCCCCTCTTGCCTATTGTCTGTACCCCTAATTGCAGTCATCCCTATCTGCAGAATCTTTCTCCATTCCCATGTTGGCTTTGTTCTTAGAATACTTTCTGCTACTTTATGAATATAATATGCTGTATGGTTATTATTATTTTCCTTAAGGATCTGCATCCAAAATCCTAGTCTGTCCTTGTTTCTTGAGCCCCCCCCCCATTTCATAATCGTCCCTTTCCATTTTGAATTATAGGTTTTTGCTTGTACTATGTATAGGAGCCTTAACTGTAGAACACCCCTTCAAATTGGGTAATCCCAAACTGCCTTTGTTTTATTGGAAGTATCAGCTTATCCCACTTTATTCTTGCCATCTTCCCCTTCCATATAAAATCTTTCTGCTCTTTATTAATTGCTGTCCGCAACTTCTCCTCTGCATGATAAAAATATGCCTGACCTGTGTATAAAACTAAAGGGACTGAAAACATTTTAACTGCTTGTACCTTGCTACCCATATAACAAGAGTTTTGAATTTCACAGTTTTTGTATTAACTTTTGTTTAGTCTCTTCCCACATCTCCTTAGCTGCCACACCAGAATCATTTTTAATCCATACTCCTAAGTACTTCATTTTATCATGTCCTCATAAATATGGATATTGCTGAACCAATTTGTGTGAGAGTACATAATTTATAGCTATCGCCTTTGTTTAATCTTCATTAATGTTGTATAATGAAATGATTTGAAACCGCCTCAAAATGTTCAACCACACTGAAATGCCCTTTTCTAGTTTTATCAGGTATAAAATATTATCTGCAAATACAAGACAGCTTTTCTTGACTAATATGCCAGTTATATCCTTAAATTTCTGAGTCCCTTATTTTCTTTGCCAGTGGTTCTAGATATAATGCAAATAACAAATGGTAAAGAGGGCACCCCTGCATGGTTCCTCTGCTCAAACAGAAATTATCAGAGAGGAACCCACATACTTTAATTTTCACCTCCAATCCCTCATATACCCGCCTAATCGACATTATAAATTTTATCAAGGAATGAAAATGCTTCCATTGCCTTGCCCATAAACTCCCAGCTTACTCTGTCAAATGCTTTCTCTGCTTCAAGACCCACCAATAACAATGGCATTTTCTTACATTCTGCTTCCCTCTGGATCATCAATGTTCCATTAATGTTGTCAAATATCTGCCTCCCCTCCACAAAACCACATTGATCCTAATGTCCCGAGTACTTGCATAAAAAATGGAACCAGGCGTTTTTTGTGTACCGTGGACAGGCCAGACAAAGGGGAATCAAACTGAGAATGGAAGTGTTATCCTTGAAATCTTGCATATTTTCTGATTTTCTGTGAACTGGACTGATAGGGAATGGCAGCAATCTGGCAAAGTCATGCAGGGTGACTTCTGGATGACCTCAGAGAGGTTCTGACAAACCAGCCAGGAAACCAAGAAAGGGAAGGCGAGACACTGCCTAGGTTATTCTCAGAAAAGGTGCAGAAAAACTGAACTCATCTGAGTAGACTATCTGAACACAGAAGGAACACTTGGAACAATTTAAAACCCCAAAGCTCTCTTTAGAAGAGGAAGTACCTGAAGCAACTGGTTGGGCTAAGTTCACCTCTGCAGAATAGGTCATTGTACCACTTATGCATTCTGAGGAGGCAGGTTTGCAGGAATGGATAAGAGCTGGATGGAAATACTGTTGTGACATTATAGGCAACACATCTTTTCAGTACCGATTGAAAGACTAAGATAAAACCGCTAGCTTGGAAAAATGGGGTGGTGGTCCAAATTTCAAATGGGGAGATAAGGTGCGCGTTCCATTTACAGAGGAATTATTTATAGTCTTCTGCATCCCAAGCAAAGCCAACACCAAGATACTTGAAAAGAAACTTCAATCAACAGCTAACCCTCTTTGATTCAAGGGCAGCACTGTGAATTCTATACTGGCAGTGTAACAGTGGATCAAATCTTGGTAGATGAAGAATACTGGAACACATAAAGACACTGGGTAAGGGACAACTGAGGAGCTCTACCAGTAGGACTCACTCAAGGTGTGCAAATGCTACTTGGTAGGGTTATACAGCAATACCTTGGAGTAAAATCCAATGATACCAGGAATTCTCTCTATCTCTGTGGCCACCTCAGTATCCATTCCATCACAGGTCTTATAGTTCCCTTTGTTCTCTATAGTGCTCTGAATATGAATTTGAAGTCCATACACAGTTTCCACCATGCTGCAGGAAGGTGGCTTTGCATTCCCAACAGAGATCTAGCTGCATTCCAACTTCAGCTCTTATCTGGAGGCTGATATACTGTGAAGGTTTCACCACTATACAGTGTCCTAGGTAAGATAAAACTGTGCTGAAGGGCTAACTTGCTGGTTTTGATATTCTACTAGTCAATAAAGTCCTTACAAATTTATAGACAGTGTCATGGAAGCAGGAAAAATGCAGATTCCTCCACATATAATGTTAACCATTTCATACAATGAATTTTCTGCAGCAGTTCAAGGACGTCCACTTAGACCTAGAAATGAAACACTCACATTAGCTAATTCGGGGACATTTTAATATTTGGATTAATAATGACTAAGTGACTCATGCCAAGGACTTCCTCATAAAGGAATTACCTAGTGCTTTGTTCAGTTTGTTACCTGTGTTACTCATGAAAAAAGTAATTCTTTCAACTGCACATTTAAATTAGGTGCTGCCAGCCTCTGATTTGATAACACAGCTAGTGTCTTGATCTGACTTGATCCAGTTTAGTGTATAGCTCCCATCATTATGTTTCCCTGACAGCCCTACATGCTAGGTTATTAAGGGGTATGGTGTGATGTGCCATGGTGGAAAAAGAACAAATCATTGTCAGACAGAAACTAAAGATCTGGTTTAAAAGCCCACGTTTACACTTGTTTCCCACCTTTCCTGTAACTAGTCTAGTCCAGATACAGATTTGCTGTATGCAGGACTGTTTGTAAGCTTCTGAGCCCCTTCCAAAGCCTTTTTGTGTTGGAGGGAAGCCTTCTAGCTTATCAGTGGGAGTGGTAAGCACTAAGTAGCCTACCACAAGAGAAGTGGTTTCTGGCCCAGAAATTGTAGTTTATTGGCCATTTGGGCAGTTTTTCAATCTCTTCCAACTTTCTGGTTTAAAAGCCTGCGTTTGCACTTATTTAAGCTACGTGTAGTGGCGCCGAGCTGAGGTAAACTATTACTGGTGCCAGAAAGTCTGCTCTTCAGTTTTTCCCTCAGATCTTGCTAATTCTTTCTCTCTTGCACTTCAAATAGCATAATCGCTTTGCACTTAAACAGGCTTTTGTAGCAATTACTGTAGCACACCCAAGTGCCATCAGCACTAGTCTTTCTTCATGGAAATAGCTCCAGTACTTGGTAGTCATGACCACTCCTCCTGGCATAATTAAAGGGCAGTTCGTTGTGCTTTCTCCTATAAACATGGTGCAGTGCAGCAATTGTCTCATGTACACACAACCCTCTCCTCTTACCTCCCAATAGTCAGACTTGTGAGAGATGCACTTATATCACCAAATTGGAAGCTTTGCACTCTTCAGCCAAGACCGGACTAGCTGGTCAAGAGGAGAACGTCAACACCTGCACCACACCACATGGAATACATAGCCCTCCATAACACCCATTATCACAGCTCTCTCATAAAAACACAAACCACACATCCACCTTCGCGGAGGCTCTCAAAAATTTACCCAAACAGCAGAGACCTCCAAGACAGAAATGCACTAGACCACCACAACAAAGCACAAACCACAGGACACACAGCTCACCTCCACAGTGTGCCCCTCAACCTAAGCCCCTAAGACTAAACACCTTGCCTACTACACTAATTATAGGTGACTGAATAGTGAGGCACACAGATGTCCCACTCACTAGGTTGAATAAGGAGAAGGTAACAGTCAGCTGTCTATCAGGTGCCAGAATCCGACATATAACATACGCACTCACGGCACTCCACAACAAGTACGACTCTGTCATTGTCCATGTGGGTATGAATGACCTGAGATGCACCTTCCTGGACTACATGAAAAGAGACATGGTGGAGCTCTCAGATGAGCTCTCGGATTATGTGTCCCAAGCAGGTGTGACCCTAGCCCCGAGCAGTATCCTACTGTCACACAGAATGATACCACAGTACAAACAAAAAATGATTGATTTAAACAATTGGCTAAGTTTCTGGTGTCATTCTAAAGGGATCCAGTATCTGTCTGCTTGGGATGACATGATTGACAGCCCTCAATGCTTTGCCAGAGATGGCCTGCATCTTTCACCCCTGGGTTTCAGGGTACTGGCTAAGGCTCTTGCCACCCCTATAGTGCCTTTTTTAGGCAGTGTTCCAAACACCAAATTACCACCGTAACAGCTATAAATAATTGCAATCTGAAGGTCATGCTGCTCAATGCTAGAAGTCTAAATTTCAAGATGCACTTGCTCGAAGCACTCCTCAAAATGGAGAGCATCAACATTTGTGCTGTAACTAAGACCAGGTTTAAAGCAGCAGAAAGAACCCCTGCGCTACCAGGCTATAACTCATTCCACAACTTTCGGCCCCGAAATGTGGACTGAAGCTCCAAAAGCTGTGATGTCTCCATATTCATAAAATATATCCACATCTCCAGACTAGTAGCCCAGCATATCGCATCTGAGATAGTTCAGGTACAACTAACATTGGGTAAGATGGCGATCCTGGTCATAGCCTGCTATAGGTCCCCAACCATGTCCCTAGACTCTCACTCCACATTCTTGAGCACCCTGGAATCTATCACGGTCCAACCAAACACTCTCGTACTAGAAGACTTAAACTACCCCTCCATTAACTGGGAAAACTACTCAAGCACAAATATACTGGCCCAATGCTTCCTGGAATTCATCAATTCCAATGCCCTGGACCAGCTCATTCTGACGCCCACTAGAGAAAGCAACATCCTTTACCTGGTTATTACTAACTTGGGCAACTGTTGCTCTACACCACTAGTCAGTCAATCTCTCCCTGGTCAGATCAGACCATAAACTAATTACTATGGAAATCCACATCTCACCCACATCCGCCGCAAAGGTAACCACCTTGAAAACCTTCTCCAAAGCGGATGTTGGGACTCCTAAAAAATAGGAGTGGCTAATTTCACGGCACCCACGCCAACAGAAAATAGCTGCATGGCTGCTGAGTCAAGCACTGCATGAACGTGTACATAAATGCATGGAACTAGCCATATTCAACAGAACCAAGATGCTCTCCTCCAAAAAAAGGAAGCCAATCTGGTGGTCCCCTGTCATTAATAAACTCTACAACAGAAGGAAGAAACTGTTGCAGAAAAATGTGAAGTTCCAAGACTGGAAAAACTCCCTTATTAGCCTCAACAAAAAGTTGAGATCCCTCATCAAATCCTCTAAAGCCAGCTATGAAAGCAGAATTGTGGCAGACACTAAAACAATCACAAAGTCTTCTACAGCAATATCAAGAACCTCCACAGCAATACCCAGATTTGCTCCAAGTTACTGCACAATGGTACCTCTTACACTGAGCCAACAGCTATTGCCAACATACTGGCTGACAAATTCAGTGCCAACTTTACCCCTCTCTCCTCCCTAAAGGACCAATCACAATACCAGAAGAATGCCAGGCACCCAGAATTACTGCAGCGCAGATTAAAGCTGCATTGTCCAATGCCAAGAATACAGCTTCCATGGGACCCCTGGCTGTGTTCTACATGAACTACAAAATAAACTGGCATCACATCTGTGTGCCCTGTTCAGTCACAGCCTCACCTCAGGCTTTGTCCCTACGGAATGGCGCACTGCCACAGTCATCCCACTCCATAAAGGGGGTGTGACTACAGACCCTGGGAATTATCGCCCCATTAGCCTGACAAGCGCATCATCATGGACCTGATTAACAAAGATATAGGAAATCTCCCAACTCTAGACCCCAAGCAATTTGGCTTTGTGAAAGGGAGATCATGCCTGCTCAACCTGGTTGACTTCTTCGAGTCAGTCACCAGGGATGTGGATGAAGGTACGGCAGTGCATACAGCCTACCTCGATTTGGCCAAGGCCTTTAATACCATTCCTCACTTAGGAATTATTGATAAACTCACCAAACTAGACATCAACCCCTATATCACTAGGTGGGTTGCAAATTGGCTCACAGACAGAACACACAGTGTGAAAGTAGCGGACTCCAAGTCAGACTGCCGGCCAGTCACGAGTGGAGTCCCACAGGGATCGGTCCAGGGTCCTCTCCTGTTTGGCATCTACTTCTCAGAAGTCCAGGTCAACACAAAAAGACTCTGGCTGAACAAGTTCACAGAAGACTGCAAACTGGGAGCCATTATTAAACTCCCTAAGTGATGCAGACATCCTACAGAAAGACCTTACTGAGACCAATGACTGCTGTCGAAACCATGGCCTTAAGCCTAACACCAAAAAATGCGTCTTTATCTCCTTTGGTAAAAACTCAGTTCCCACTAATTACCACATCAATGGGAGCCCACTGAACACTGAAGACATTATAAAAGAGATCTCGGGACGCAAGTTGACAGCAATCTCTCCTTCGGCCGCCACTGTGGTCAGAATGTCCTTCTATCTGGCACATCTCATTACCAAGGGTTTTGCATCCAGGAAGAAAGAGGTCATCGTCTTTCTCTACTCTTCTCTCATTAGACCAATCGAGTATAATGCCCCATTTAGCATGTATCTCACTAGACACCTGCAAAAGCTGGAGAGGCCACAGAAGTACCTCACGAAGAGGATACAAGGCGTTAAACACATGTCCCACACAGACAGACTCAAAAGACTCCAGCTATTCTCTGTCTCATATCGCCTAGTTAGAGGCGATGTCTGCTTGACTCACAAAGCCATGTCTGACCCACAAAGCCATGTCTGACCCAGTTCTGTTAGAAATGCTACATCTGAAGAAATCCCAATCCCTCTGCACCACACTCTCCAGAGACCTCAACCTCATTACCACAATCAACAGAACATGCTGCAGGGACAGGTTCCTCACTCAGAGACTACCCATGCTTTGGAATAGACTTCCCATATGTGTCAAGCAGAGCACCTCGCCTCTTCAAGAGAAATCTTGATGAGTGGATGGGTAATAGAAAGTTCACCCCGGGGATCACTCCAGTGGCTCTACTTGATAGAGGCACTGGGAACTAACGCTGGGCGGCATGATGCCAGGGCACTTCTATGGGCTAGGCTTGTAAAGGCTCCAGGGCCATTAGCCTAGTACACACTTACGAGCCTATGCACCTATGAAGTTTTAATCTTGTACAGTGTAACAGTGCAAGACCTAGCAGATTAAAGTCTGTATGTGGACATTTTTGTATGGTAGTACTAGATATAGGATTGACTATCTTAAACTATGCTACACTCTGGCAAAAACACCATAATGAAGTTTTGGTAAAATCAGTGACAAGTGGAGATGTAGTCTCAAGTGATCCACTCTCATCCACTACACAGTACATATTTGCCAAAAGATCACAAATGGCCAGACCTTTGCCAGTGGCAGGAACCGCTTCAGTTTCCTTAATATGGGGTGGGCCAACAGATACAATACTGAGATCTGTTCCAAGAATGTATGCCCTGGAAATGTAACAACAAATCCTGCAATTGCAAAGGCTCTTCCTCTAAGATGACACTGTGACCTTAAGCTACTGTTTTTAGGCATTTCTGACTAAGGCCAAAAACCAGTAGACGTGACTGATATGTAGCAGTATTTTCTTCTTTTCCACGTTTTTACCTGCCGTTTTTTTGCAAGGGAAAGCCTTCATATATCACTCACTTGCAGGAAAATCAGAGGAATTTATCTTTTTTTTTTTAATTTCTTAGCAGTTACCTCCTTTTTTCAAGGTCTATGGTCCTCCAAGACCAAGCTGACAGCCAATTAACAAATGGTTTCCCTTATTCAGTGCCATAACTTTTTTTAAGAGAATACCTTGCAGCATCTTTGACTAACTTTGATAATTACATTAAAATAATTACAAGAAAGGACAGGTATGTGTGTGTGAAAATGCTCCTAACCAAACGGAATACAATTATGTAGTCACTTATTTGCCTTCTCCAACAGCACTTGACTTCAGTGGGAAGGCCATGACACAGAAAATCTAAGCATAATATATTTTATAATACAAAACAATGTACGACAACAAAGAAATAAACAACTACTAAAGAACGAAGGCAAAAGCAACCAGATACAGTAGTCTCTGTGCAATGGGTGTCAAACCATTTTTGAAAGAAAAGAAGAGGTGAGGTCCTGCTAATGCTGGGTATAAAAGGGACTCACCCGAGGACAGTACAACATATGGGACCAGAGGTGGCTTCTTCAGATGGTATAGCATGAAGTAAAAGGCCAGTTCTGATGCTTACAAGACTAAGAGCATAGGATCCTGTCTGAGAGGTGTAGTAGACACGTGGAATTAGTGACCTCATACAGGGTGGGGAAGGGGATGCACAATCAAGCCTGGTCTTTTATTGACATATCATCTTCTGTTGTGCCAAACAAAAGACCTCACCACTCACGTACAACCGTTACTATACTTCTGTTCCCTTCAGCTTGCATTTCTCAGCCTGTGCTGGTTATCTCACTGTCCTTCCTGTTCTGTGACCATGTGTGCATCTACCTGCAGCAGTATCTATAGAAAGTTTTTTTTTAAGATACCTTTTAGCTTCTTCTCGCATTATGTTTTTCTTTTTTATACCCTTCCTTTTCATCAAGTCCCCCACAACAGACAAAGGTCTTAAAAGCTTTCACCCTCAAACGCTCCAAAACAGAGATTAGAGTTTAAATAAAAAAATATGCTCGTCTTCTCCACTGCTGACAATTGGGTTTGGTTCTTCTATCAGCAATGTCATTCTCTGACACTGTAACACCACTTTCAAACCAGGCTTTCATGATTTACATGCTGGTTAATCAGGAAACCTGCAACAACATATCAGCCAAATTAAAACGCAAATATGTCTTTGTACATACCCAAAAGCATTTTTTTGCAAGAAAGGTTGCAAACCATGAATTTAAGTACATCTGGATATACACAAACTATCTCTAACATTCCGAAATTCTACCTTTTGCATGCATGGCATTCTGCAGTGTAATTTTTCTTTTCAATGGTATTTAATCCTGTTCAGTATACAACTTCCCTCAACTTCTAGGCCCTTTTTCCATGGGTCGGTATTAACATATTTATGCTGCACTGCTCGCTAATGTTTTCCCACAACGTATACAACAGTACATATGCAAGACTTTCACCAAAGGAGAGTAGAGACCACAACTTGCAGAAGCTCAGACATAACAAATACATGATTATTCTTCCAAAACAAATCAGCCTGATGGATTTCTGATGGCAACATTTAATATGATGTTTAAATAAGCTGCATGTATTGCTGGTTCAAAAAAAAAAAAACCTAAAAAATTTCCTCCATATAGAATGTAACACTAAACAGGGGGCGATTATATGCTTAACTCACCACTCCAACATTGTACAGTGAAGGAGGTAAACATGTACTAGACAAAATGACTTATTCAAATGGAAGTATAGTATTCCAGGAATTTTCATGTGAAGTAGTTAATATTTTAAGATAGGTGATGTAATAAAGTTGTTCTTGGCCAAAATATAATTACTACCACAGTCAAGCTACAAAATGCTTTGTGCTAAATTACCACACTGAAATATAGGTATTAATATCTACTAATTCATAATTAATAGATTAACTTAAAATACCTATGCAGTTAAGTGAGAAATATGCTCGGATGTTTCTGGGGTAAATTTTCTGCTAAAGCAAAGCTAGTTTCTTAGGTTCATACTAGAAGTTTTTTTAACACTTTGTAGCAGTCTGCCAGAGTAAAACCATTATTATACCTTGACCCCCCCCCAAAACGTGCACGCTGATTGGCCAGCGTGCACATTGTAAATCGAGTTATACTAATGGAAAAAGGTCCGGTCGCCCGGACTTTTTCCATTAGTATAACTCTACTTTTAAAACACTGTCTCGCTATGTTAAATGGGTTTAACATAGCGAGACAGCTTTAAAATAAGCAACGGAGATCTCCGTTGCTTATTTTAGCTGTCTCGCTATGCTAAACCCATTTAACATAGCGAACAGGTTTTAAAAAGCAACGGAGAAAGCAAGATCTCCGTTGCTTTTTACTGTTCGCTATGTTAAATGGGTTTAACATAGCGAGACAGTTTTAAAATAAACAACGGACATCTCCGTTGCTTATTTTAAAACTGTCTCGCTATCTTACACTCCTTTAACATAGCGCGACAGTAAAAAAAAGCAATGGAGATCTTGCTTTCTCCCTTGCTTTTGCCCAACTCTGATGTACCGCGCAGGCACGCGGTACATCAGAACTGCCGGATGCCAGACATCTGCAGAAGGGCAGTAAACAGGCATTATACTATGCCATTATTTAAGAAAAGTAATAGTTTCTTTTCTTAAATAATGTCATGGTATAATAGCAATAACCCACTTCTGGGTGTGGGTTATGGTGTATTTACCAACGGTTGGCTTTGTTTGGTCCCTCGGGCCGCCTCGGGACCAAACCATGCCAACCGTGGTAATCAGCATTACCACACCAGCGTGTTATTGCTATAATATTATGCTTTGGTATACACTGAGGTTTAATGTCACTATAAAGGAAACATAACTACAGCCCAGGGACAAACAGATGGGGTATCCACCTGACTTATACTAGGGACTACATAAAAGCCAGACATGTTAATATTCACAACATAAAGTTAAAGGTATGAAACAGAATTATCAGTATGGTCCCAAGTGATACCACTGCATGTCATATCCCTTGATTTCTGACCCTCTTAAGAGCGACTCTCCAGTAATAGATCCAGCAATACAACCACTTCGCCAGAAAAAGATTTCCCAAGGCGTTTAAGATTACATTCTTATAAAAAAAAAAATAGTAGTAAAACATGGTACTGAAGATATAAAAATAGCATAACTTAAGAAGAGAAGTTCAGGGAGACATTATTTTCAACTACATGACCAAACATCTCCTATCAAAAACTTGATGCAAAGGGCTGTTACAAACGGATTTCTTTTTTGTTGTGGAACTTGCTCTGCTGCCAAGAAACTGCATGTTGAAAAATCTATTTTTAGAAACTGAAGGAAATGTTTTAACTGAGCAAAGTAAGGAGCTAAAGTTTCAGCTTTGTTACTTAAACAAAACTATCTGAGAGTATGAAGCACTAGGCAAGGAAAATGATATGTGCAGGAAATTCCAGGTATATCTGATAACAGAGAAGTATAAAATGTAACTGTGTCGCAATCAGTAGCTATCATTTTTGAAAAGGTACACAAATCATAATCTAAAAGGTTGCTCAAATATATAACTGTTGTAATACAGTTAATCTGAGCACCAGGTTATGTTAACAATTTTAAAATAAAAGCACTGCACTTGAAGATTCAAATAAAATAATGCCAGAGCCGAATAAAAAAGACAAAATAGGATAAATGATTAATGTGATGTTCTACTCTGTTCATTTAATTATTTAGATGCTGCAGCAAGGTACCTGTAAAGACAATGCAATGACCAAACATCTCAAAACAGCACTTTATTCATAGATCAAGAAGGAAGAATGAAAGTCAAACATTTTTTCTGCTAATTGCAGTATAGTAGTGTATATGGTGGAGCAGACTTTGGCCATTACGATCTGCCTTGACAATCTGTTGCAGCTTCTTTCATTCGTTCTTTCTTTCCCTGTTATTTTTTTTCTCTCTCTCACTCTTGGATTTGACAACTGACAGCTATCAAATGCAAGAAAAAAAAAAAAAAAAAAAAAAAGGACTATATTGTACACGTGGGAACAAAATACTGAAAACCACAACAACTACAGGACTATACATGTCTGGATAAAGGATGCTCATACCTGTGGTGGTACTGAACATTTTTTTGCTTTATGTTCCTCCTTACAAATGCAAATTGCTATCGGCATTACGGTTGCAATTTATGTTAATTTTTTCCTAAGAGTGGTAGTGGGACTTATTTAGTTTGAATCAAGCTTTACAGAGTTTGTCTGCTTTTCATTGGTGAAAATGGCTGCATTAGAATATATTTGCTTTTTTAAAAAATATATAAATAAATAGTTAAATAAAATGATATAATAATTATATTTTTAAATTAAAAACAATGACACACATTGAAAACTGAAGAACAGACAAGACAGCAAGCTAAGGCAGGAGAGGTTTGTAACACAATCATAGCCGGCCTTAGGCATAGGCCAACTAGGCGGTCGCCTAGGACACCGCTCTAGCAGGGGCGCATTTTCAGTATTTATTTAATGTAGGTAGACCAGGATGTGGGCACTGGGTGGTGTGGTGGGGGGCGCCATGGAGCCTTTTTGCCTAGGGCACCAGCTGACCAAGGCCGCTCCTGAACACAATGTGGTTGGGGGACTCAGGTTGAGGATTGGCTTAAGGGTTACAGCATTTACCTCACAATATATTCAGGGTTCAATTTCATATATTTTTGGTAGTTGGCTCAAATACCCCATTTTTTTTCCCCAGACTCGCCACAAACAAAGGTGACAATTGTGTGAGGACTGAGGAACTGGAACAGCTGCTGGGAGGGCTGTTTCATGGGCCCAGCTGAAAAAAAAGTCCTTCTTGTTTCACTTTGGCCTCAGCCACAAAGTCAACATCTCAGTCCTGCTCTGACATTGATGGGAGCACAGGAAAGTCCCATCTCACCCACACAACATCACAACTGCAATTCATCAACTGGTCTTAACTACAACCTTGGACAATATATATATATAAAAAAGAAAAAAAAAAATGAATGTGGATATGTTAGTAGAACGCACAAGATGGATCAAGTCCCTCAAGATTTACTACCTGATGGCAAAACAGTGGAACAGTACTGAACAATTATTTTTACTCCACTCCAGGACAACACAACCATTAGTGTTTTGACTAGTGGTTAAGTTGTTCATTGACAGAGTTAACACAGGTTCACAGTTGCAAGTTTTGTTGAAAAAAAGAAAGTTAAATTAACAAAATTATATATACATTATTGTAGCCATTTCATTAATCACATTTTCAAACAGTTAAAACAATTTAAATAATATAATACAACAATTGTACACACATATTATATATATATACACACACACACACACACACACACACACACACACACTAAGAAAATAATATGATTTATTTTAATTAATAAGGTTGGCATAGACGGGTCTAAATCTAATATTATCAAGGCAAATTGTTGAAAAAGGAGTGGATTATGCTACAAGACTGTGTTTTATCCCTATTAATTGAAGTTTTTCTTTTATCGTAGGTCCCACAGCACTACAGCAACTAAAGGAGTGAGTCAAAATAATGTCGGAGGCGTAAGAATTTTTCCATGAATTTGAGGCTGATGAATCTAACCACCTCTCAGGAACAAAAGAGTCATTGTACAGTGGCAGTGCTAGACATTCCACAAACCTCTGAAACATCTGCTAAGAAAAGCAGGAAAACAGCATAGAAAGAAAGTGCAAATTTGTCCAGTAAAGACTGTGATAATGAGCGAAGCGGTCCATTTCTGAGAGAAGAGGAGACGGGTAATGAAGTAACAAGAGAAATAGAAAATACGAACACTGGAACAGTAATGACCCAGATTCAAGATGAATATTTAAATGAATTTTTAGAATCTTTATCAGATGTCAGCAGAGGTAGATTATTTGAATTAGTTTTAGAAAAAGGTTTTGGGCCTATCTCTATTCTTAGGGATGACAGAATCATAGAGGGGCAAACCAATGATAGGAGTAGTGATAGGTGAGCAGGACAACAAAGAACAGTTCAAGCGCCAGGGGAACAAATTGAGATAAACTCAAATGAAAGGAGAACTCATCTTTGTCATTCTCCTTTGTATTCAACAGGTCAGTTTTATCCACAGTAGGCAATAACATGGGTAGTTGTCACTTGTTGGTTAGAGAGAAGATTTTAAAAAAGGTGAATACATACCTGTTTTCAAACTAACCTCTGATGCAGATGGCATACAGAGAACAGTAGATGCTAAAAAAAAAAAAAAAAAAAAAGAGGCAAAGGATTTAACAGCAGCTCTCACAGCTTTAGGAAAAGCGAACAATCATAAAACTATACCTAAAACCTGGGATAATTGGTCAGTAGTTTTTTTTATTATACACAGCAGTCTTACTGGAGAAGGACACCCTTCTCTCTTTACCACTTATTTCATATCTTTTGACCATCAGAGAGGCCCACTTTGCAAGGGGGGGGGGGTGGTTAGTATACAACCAGAAATTTGGAAAACTTAAGGCTGCAAATAAGGATATTAGATGGGATCTAAGTCATCCAAACACCTAGTTAAGTGCTATGTTAGAGAGGGCCACTTCACCAACGATCAGTACAACAGTTGCAAGAAGAAAAATCATGTGGGGCTTTTAACAGTGGCCACTTTTTCTGGTCTAGTTGTCACTTCACCCACATATGCTCACACTGCAATAAACCCCATCCAGCTTTCAACTGCTGGCTGAAATAAAGCCAGGTAAAACCTATAATATCAAGCATCAACTCTGACCTGCAGGAAAAACATAGCACGTCATGGGAAAGGCTCCTTTTGTGGGTTCAGAGGCTTCAACCAAGACAGAGGTGCTAGTGGCAATGCATTCTCCTATCAACGTGGAATTGTTGGAAGCAACTCTAACAGACTACCCCAACCACACTGCAGTGGATTTGCTAATCCAAGGCTTTTCTGAAGGTTTTTCTTTACAATTCACTTCCCCCTTTAATAACACAGTAATAAAAAAATCTGAAGTCCACCCTGGGGAAAGAGGATACTGTTGACAAGATTATTAAGGAATATAGCCAGCTGGATAGTGCATTCGGCCCATTTCTCTTCTCGCCTTGGGAACAATTCATGACATCCCCTACTGGGTTACTACCCAACAGGGGGGGGGGGGGCAGGGGAATTCAGATTAATCTCTCATATCCAGAAAGTCTCTTTGAAAATCAAATCATTAAATGAGTGGATACCAAAGTAAAATATGCCATGTTAGATGAAGCTGTCAGCATCATTAAAACATTCAAAGACCCATGGTTAGCCAAGCTAGATATAAAAAATTGGCATTTGAGCTTTCACACATTAGAAAAGAAGACTAACCAAAGTTAGGGTCCTTACACAAAGAAACTATATCTCACCACAGCCTGCCGATGGGCTATTCTACGGCTTGTGCAACTTTCAAAACTTTTGGCTCAGCTTTACAACGGTGTTGGGTGTACAGAGTCACCAAGACAGTAGCAACAGATTATTTAAATGATTTCCTGATTACAGGTGAAGGAGGCCGTCATGGCTTTGAGCAGTGAAATGGTTAGGCCATTAGCTTCAGAGAAGATATTAGGTCCTTCTCAGTTAATGATGTTTCTGGGTATTGAAAATGACATACCCAACAGAACCTTTAACGTCTTAATCTTATCAGTTGGAAGCCTAAAGGCAGAGTTTGAAACTTCCATAACCAAGAAAAAGTCCAGAGTAAGTCATGTCACTTTTACACTCCCTCAATTTCACTTGCAGAGCAATTCATCCAGGCAGGACATTTACAAGAGCCTTAGCAAACCTATTAAGGGGGGGGGCATCACTGCCCCCCTCCCCCAAAGAAAGTTAAAGACAATTAAGGTTGTGGAAAATATTCTTACAACAGTTAAATGGGATATCTCTTTGGCAAAGCGAATGGGTAACTTTATATGCTCTCTAGCTGTTCACAGATATGGCTGAGGGTGTAGGTATGCAAGCTTTTTTAGGGTAAGTGGTTCGCTGCACCTTGCCCAGATCCATAGTCTGGCACTATGCTAAAAGACAACATTTTTAGAGATATTTTCTATTTAGAAATGTTTGGAGAGAGGAACTTCTAAACAAAACAATTACATTCAATTCTAACAATGAAGCAGTAGTGCACATACTACGTAACAGAACTTCTCGATCTCTCAGAATTCAAACAGTTTTGAGGCAGCTAGTGCTGCTCTGCTTAAAATCAATCCATCACTTAGTGTTAAACATGTCCATGGCTGTTCTAACTCAATAGCTGTCAGTTTGTGATATCTATACTTTTGCAAGTTCCGCTGCCTGGCTCCAGAAGCCCTGCAGCACCATACCCAGATACCTCACCATCTTTGGCTCATTGAAGAAGAGTGATAATTTTCATTTTATCGAGTGCCTGGGCCCCCAAAACCAGGAGAGCTTACTCAACAGCTCTGAAGAACTTTGTTAACGTTTACATAATACAACCTAAGACATCCTAGCAGTGGTCCACAGATCTGATCATCCACTATATTTTACACAAATGTTTAGCAGGAGACTACCCAGCTTTCCTCAAATTGCAATCATCTGCCTTAAGCTAGTTTGCTCATTGCTTAAGCTTAATTTTAGTCTCCAATCAATTGATAAAGGGTTGATGCCCTCTGAATGCAAATTGTACAGACTCCAGAAAAGTATTTGGTGCCCATTTACTATGCATTTTAATCAGAGGTGTGAAGACTCGGTACAGGAATTTAAATTGCTAATTTTGTAGGCCGCACTTACATGGGTGTATGCTGGGGCTTTCAAGTTCACGGAGTTAGTGCATTCACTGCACTGGGCATGGTAATTACTCAGGAGCAGACTGCTACATGATTAAAGAAATCAAAAACATAACAATTAGGGAAAGAGCAGATGATTTATCTAAACAAGGTAAAAACATTAGCAGGGTTTCCAGTACACTGAGCTTTGGCACTCAGACTCAGTTTATCTGAAGATTTTCTAGTTCTATTTTCTTACACCCAAAAGATCACATATTCTTTTTACTTGAAGCTAACGAAATGATGCGAACAGCTTGAAGGAGTCGAGGCATATCAGCTACTGGTTGTACTTCACAGTCTTTAAGGATTGTCAGAGCCTCTGATCTAGCCAGGGAAGGACAGTCCATTGATATCCTGAAGCACACTGGCAGATGAAAATCTAAGGAATTTCTGAATTACATTAGATAATGATAAATTATCTATTACAGATTTACTGTACACACCTTCATACACAGAGCAGCAAACCAATCCAGCAAAAGTAATGGAATAGATCTGGGTCTTGACCCTTCTCTTTGCACTGCTAACTGGACAAGCAAACCAGGTCTATACTGGCTAAAACTACTACCTCTGATTGAAAGACTAATTAAGTGAGTCAGACCACTGGACTTCATTATCCAATTAGGAGGAAATGACCTGCTGTCATACCAAAACTCGTTTTTACCAAATAAAGTTCTGGCTGAGTTGGGCATCATGATCAGTAATTTTACCAAGGTTGTTTTGGGTAGGAGCTTGTTGGTCTGCAGCACTGGAGATTACTTGCAGTTTTCTTAATCATAGGATACAAAGAGTGTAATTTATAAAGGCCTTCTCAGCCACAAAACACCCCAATTTGAACTCCCCAGATCCAGACTTCTGCAAAAAAATAAAAAGTTCATTTAAGCAAGATAGGTATGGACTTATTTAACCTGCAGCTAGCACTTTTCACACCAACCAACTTTTGTTTACAAACATTTCAGTCTGATTTACAAACGGGGGGGGGGGGGCATAACAGCATGCTTACATGCTGGTGGGCTTTGGTCATATTGACCTTATCTATAGCCCACCTGGTCATTCCCCCCTCTTCTTTCTAAAATATTCTGAAGGTCGGAGTCTTAAAGATTCAAGGCAATAGGGAAGTTGGGATCAGTTAGGAAAAGAGGAGGCACTGGGCATACCCCCGCATACAAAAGGTGTTTGGACGGAACAGGCAGGGGGTGCATCACCTGGCTGCAGATGATCCTTTTACTTCAGTTGATTCATTTGCTGGCATTTTTGTTCTAACAGCTTTGCTTGTAATTTACCAATCTAAGGTGAAATGCACAAGTTTTATAGCTTCAATAGTTTTGTTGCTGACAATTTAATAAAAATTATTGCAACAGCATCATCTGGTTTCCAGCCTTTTTATTTCTGTCACTGCAGTTTCCATTTTGCAACTGACTAAAAAGATCAAAGTTTTCAAGACAAGAAGAATTTAAATCTGTACAAGCTAAGTGCTTAACCTGTGAAAACCTGCATCTCTTCACACCTGATAAAATATTGCCTTATAATAACAAAATACAACTTCTCACAATTTATTCTCGCAAACTACATCAAGACCTGCTACTACTGTTTGCATCTTAGACAATTTATAAAGTGTGTAGGATAATTAGTATTGTGTGGAAGGCAGATTTTAACACCAATGTTGCCTATAATGTGCATTTAAATCAATCAGGACTGCTGACCAACTACAAAAGGCACTGACAATTGATCGATGGTCTTGACAGGATTTATGCCTTTCATAGTTATTATTTAAAGAAGGACAAAAATAAAAATATAATCAAATTCTCCCTCTTAGCAGTTAACAAAAAAAAAAGTATTAATATTTACTAAGGAAGTTTTTCTGCAGTCTGCATGTCATCCCTGCGGTCATGTGGGTTTCCTCCAGGTGCTCTGGTTTCCTCCCACATCCCAAAGACATGGTGCAGGTGGACTGAACTGTCTAAATTGGCCCTAGGTGTGCATGTGTGTGCCTTCTGTGGAAGACTGGGCTGACAACTCAACACTGTAAAAACTCCACTGCCAATCTAATCATTTTGTGGACTGTTTCACTGTGGTGACCCCTAAAGGGAAAAGCCGAAAGGAGAAGGAGGAGGGAGGAAGTTGGTAAATAAATATGATTTATTTATTTATTTACTTTTGTTGATTGGGTTAGTCCTATTAGGCAAGGCCTATTTTAAAAGCATACCCCAAACATTCACATTGACTATGGGAAATACCCCTATTCTTTGTGGAAACAGTCATAGGATCTTTTATATTCACCAGAGCCACCATCAAACAGGCAGATAGAACCTTAATGTCTTACCCGAAGGACATAATCTCATCAATGCAGCATCTCCCTAATGCTGTATTACAATGTAACCTCTGGAAAATAAATCCAAGTACCCGGTGCGGGAATTAAACTCGCAGATGTTTGACTTTCCCCTGCATCAGGGGTCAATGTGCTACTTGTTGAGCCATCAAAGGAGATCACAACAAAGTTTAAATGGTCAGACATTTCACAGAAGCCAGTCTTGTTTTTTCATGCAACAGATGAATGAAGTCACATATTTCATTTTGTTGACTTTGAAAAGCCCACTGACCTTATGGCCCTTTTACAAGAAACACCCAAATTGAACTGCAACACATAGCACAGACAAAATTTACGTTTCTATGCAGCTGATTCCATAAAATAAACTCCAAATTAACAGTACCAAAACAAATGTCATGCTGTTTTTACCACCATAAAACTTGCATCCCTTACTGCAATACATATGCAAGACTTCCTTAATCTTGCACAGTAGAAATATCTCAGTGCGACAATGGATACCTCACTGTTTTTGTTGTCTTTTGGCTTTTTCCGGTTAGGGGTCGCCACAGTGGAACTCCGGTCCACTAATGAGCTGAGAATCGAACGGGAGAACCTCTTGCTGTGAGGCAACAACGCTACCGCTGCACCACCGCAGATTGATAATGGATACCTCACTAAACTTCAATAATCAGAGACATTGTTACCAACGAAGTACTGTCAAAATTAAAATTATTTTACACACATCCACATCTTCTCTCCTCAGCAGCCAAAAAGGTCCTACAACTCAAGACTGAATACTCTCTACCCCTGACAGTCCTTTACTTTACATACCAAAGTGAACTGTAGCACATAGCACAGACACAATTTACAGTCCTATGTACCTGATTTCATAAAATAAAAGTACAGTTTTGTACCTACCATAAATGTAGATGTTCGAGGATCCACATTGCTGCAGTCATAACCTGTGGGTAGTCCGCTGTCCTCGGTCGGCCCGAATACCAAAGAGTTAGGCTGGCGTCGGTCATGGTCGCCTGGAGCTGACGTCAGTACTTAGTAGTACTTAAGCGCATGACCGACGCCATTTCCTCAGTCTTTCTTGCCCCAGATGTCAGAAGGCCTTAAAAAGGAAAGGCCAGAGCCAAAAAAGAAAATGTCCAACAACCACCAGGGAGAAAATAATTATCCCAAAGGAACAACAACAACAACAACCCCAAACCATAGAGGGGAAGGAGGGAGGGAAAATAGGACTGCAGCAATGTGGATCCTCGAACATCTACATTTATGGTAGGTACAAAACTGTACTATGTTCTTCGTCTCACATTGCTGCAGTCATAACCTGTGGGTAGAATCCCAAAGCAAAGGAAAAGGGAGGCTGGCAAACTAAAAAGCATTAGGGGCTGCTAACATGCCCTGTAAGACTGCCGTGGCAAACCCAGCCCTGGACTTGGAATAAAGAGGGAGATGGTAATGCTTAGTAAAAGTGTGAACAGAACTCCAAGTAGCTGCTTCCAAAATATCCTTAGTAGCTACACCCCTCAAAAAAGCAGTAGATGTGGCAGTAGCCCTAGTGGAATGAGGTCTGATCCCAGCAGGAACATTCTTCCCATGATGAGAATAACAAAAAGCAATACAATGACCAATCCACCTTGAAATAGTCTGCTTTGAAACAGCTTTCCCTTGTGAACTCAAGGCAAAAGAAACAAATAACTGTTGAGTCTGTCGGAATTCCTTAGTTCTGCTCAAATAGTAACGTAACTGCCTGTGGATATCCAAAGAATCCAAGACTTTTTCCCCCTTATTTTGGGGATCAGCATAAAAAGTAGGCAAATGGATAGACTGGTTCAAGGCCACATTAGAATCTTTGTGAACACCCTGGGCGCAGTAGATAAACCAAAGGGCAATGCAGAGAACTGATAATGAGAAATACCAGCCCGAAATCGCAGGAATCTCCTGCAGCTGAGCCTGATAGGAATGTGAAGATAGGCCTCTTTGAGATCTTTTAGTTATGTACTCACCATAACTTCAGATGTTTGGGATCCATCTCGCCTACATTCTGACTGATGGGTTCGGAGCCGATCCCTCGGCTCCGACTCGGCACGCTTATGCCAAAGAGCGAAGTCTCTTATTGGCTGAGCTTACTATATCCCAGGATGCACCACTACCAGTCCCCCAGATCTAGTTTGTCCGCATACATGCGCACATGCATGCCCTGCTTATATAACATCGTCAGATGAAACAAGATAAAACAGTAGAACTCAAAACCGTTCAATCTCTTCTGATCTCCAAGGCAGGGGGAAGGAGGGTGGGTATTAGGAATGTAGGCGAGATGGATCCCAAACATCTGAAGTTATGGTGAGTACATAACTAAAAGATGTTATGTGATCCTATCTCGCCTACATTCTGACTGATGGGACAGCGTCCCTAGCACCTGAATCCTGGGTGGCTCACTGGAAAACACTCCTGAGTACCGTGGAACCAAATGATGCTCGCCCTTTAGATGCCACATCCAATTTATAGTGGGAAATGAAAGTGTGCGGATTGGACCAAGTAGCCGCAGCACAAATCTCCGATATAGCGAGCTTGGAATGAAAAGCTATAGAAGTCGCCATAGCTCTGGTAGAGTGAGCTTTGATAGATGTTGTAAGTTGCTTATTCAAGAAGAATACGCCTGAGTTATACAATCTCTAATCCATTTGGAGATAGTAGCTTTTGTGATGGTTTTACCCAATTTATTGTCTGAGAAGGACACAAACAACTGGTCTGACTTACGAAATTGCTGAGTCCTGTCTAAATAGAAGCGCAATTGCCTGTGAACATCCAATTTATGGAGAGTGTATTCTGCTTCATTGGAGAATTTTGGGAAGAAAACTGGTAGCTCTAGAGATTGTTGGAGACAGAAACTAGAACAGACCTTTGGGACAAAGGATGGATTAGGCCTAAGTGATACTCTATCCTTGTGGAAAATCAAGTACGGTGGTTTAATAGACAGGGCTTGAAGCTCTGAAACTCTTCTTGCAGAGGTAATTGCAACTAAGAAGGCAGTTTTCCAAGACAGATATTTTAACTCACATGTAGCAGCCGGTTCGAAAGGGGAAGATGTTAATGCGCGAAGCACCAAATCAAGATCCCACGGAGGCGCAGGATGAAAAACTGGGGGTCTTAACAGGCCTGCACCTTTAATGAAAGTTTTGCATAGTCTGCTGCTCATCAATGGAGGATCCATGGATTCGTGGAATTTAGAGATAGCCGCTAGTTGGACTTTAATAGTAGATACAGAAGATCCTTGATTAAACAGGGATGTTAAGAATTTCAAAACCTCTGGGATAGGAGCAGTGATAGGGTCTAAGCCCTTGAGTTGAGCCCAGATAGCAAACCTCTTCCACTTACTGAGGTACAATTTGTTAGTGGTGGGTTTGTGGGCCGAAGATAAAATGTGAACAACTTCGGGTCTAATGTGTGACTTCTGACTAAAGTCGGAAGTGGAGGAGCCAAGCTGTCAACTTCAAAGATCGAAGGGACTGATGCTGATGTCCCGACTGATGAATTAGCAGGTCCGGAATTAGGTCTAAAGTCCACGGATCGTCCACCGCATGCTTCTTCAGGTAAGGAAACCATACCTGACGAGGCCAGTATGGGGCAATCAGTATCATTGCGGATCCCAATTGAGAAGCTTTTTGAATGACTTTGGAGAGAAGTGGAATCGGAGGAAAGGCATAAAGTAGCCCTGTTGGCCAAGGTTGTGCTAGAGCATCCATAGCTGGTACTCCCTGATGTGGAATCAAGGAGAAGAACCTTTTGCACTTGGTGTTTAGTGGAGTTGCAAATAGGTCGCAGCACGGCGTCCCCCATCTCCTGAAAACCTGAGCTGCTACTGTTTGGTTTAGAGACCACTCGTGAGGAGAGAGAATTGTCCTGCTCAATTTGTCTGCCAATATATTTGATTTTCCCGGAATGTGGGTCGCTACCAAGAAGCGGTTGGTAGCTACAGCCCATTCCCACACTCTCATGGCCTCTCTGCAAAGGGGTAAGATCTGGTCCCTCCTTGTTTGTTCAGATACCAGACCACCGACATGTTGTCTGTGTGGATGGCGATGATGCCCTGAGGAAGAAACTTGTGTAAGGCCTGTAGGGATAGAAGTACAGCCCTCATCTCCAACACATTGATGTGGAGAAGAGCTTCGTCTGGAAGCCAGGAGCCCTGAACTAGCCTGCCCAGACAATGCCCCCCCCACCCTATCTGGGAGGCATCTGTCGTCAGGGTAACCACTGGAGAGGGAATAACAAAGGGGCTTCCTTGATTCAGATTGGATGTCTGAAGCCACCAGCGAAGGTCCCGTTTGCATGTTTCCGTAATCATGATGTGATGATTGAGGGGAAGATCCTGAAAGGACCATTGAGTTGACAATAGCCACTGAAGAATCCTCATGTGCAATCTTGCCAGAGGAACTAAAAGAACCGTGGCAGACATTGAACCTAAAACTTGTAGAACCATCCTGGCTGGGGCTTTGGATCTCGAGATCAGAGCTTGAACTTGGCCCTGTAAAGTTTGGATCCTTTCGGCAGGAAGAAAGACGTGCATCAATTTTGAGTCTATCTCTGCTCCTATGAACCTTATGCGTTGAGAGGGCAGCAAGACAGACTTTGACCAATTGAATGTAATCCCCAGGGTAGCACCCAGGGAGATGGTGGCTTTGAGGTTGTCCATTAGTAGATGCCTGGTGGTGGCAGTCAGGAGCCAGTCGTCCAGATAGGGAAACACTTGGAATCCAAGACTTCTCAGGTGAGCCGTCACTACTGCCAAACACTTGGTGAACACCCTGGGGGCTGTGGTGAGACCAAAGGGCAGAGCACAAAATTGGTAATGACTGACTCCCAGGCTGAAGCGCAGATACCTCCTGGACGCCTGATGTATCGGTATGTGATAATAGGCGTCCTTGAGGTCTATGGAGCACATCCAAACATCCTTCTCCAACAATGGGAGAATGGATTGTAACGTGACCATTGAATTTGGATTTCGTGACGGACTGGTTCAGTCTGCTGGGATCCAAAATTGGTCCCAGGTCCCCTTTCTTTTTGGCCACTAAAAGAACCTGGAGTAATTTCCTGATCCGATCTGGTCTGTGGGGACCGGTTGGATGACTCCTTTTTCTAGCAGCTTTAAAGCTTCTGCGGCTGCCATTTCCCTTTGACTGGGTGGTGGGTCCGGGATTTTTTTGGACGGTGGGGGTGAGTATGTGAATGGGATGGTGTAACCTCCGGCAATGATCCGAAGCACCCATCTGTCCTGAGTGATTGACTCCCAGGCTTTTAGGTGCTTGGCAAAAACGACACCCGTCTGGCTCGAGCAGCACAGCCGGGCAATCCCTCATGATGTGTGGGAGGCTGAAGAGCCACGAAAGGACTCGCGGTCTCCAGAATTGCGGGGCCCTCTGCCGCCTCTGGGACGGCGTCTCCCAGAAAAATTTCCCCTTCCTCTGCCTCTGGAAGGGGAATCTTCCTGCTGTTGGGGGAAAAACTTGCGAGATTTGCGGAACCACATCTTCCCCCCTCCTTTAGCCTTGGGGTAAGGCCGAAAGGGAGTGGAATAACGGGCACCTACGGCAGATAAAGTTTTTCCCTCTTGCTCACAGCGGGTAAGGGTGTCTTTAACCTTCGGTCCAAACAAAGAGGACCCATCAAAGGGAGCGTCGGCGAAGGAAGACTTGAAGGCCTCCGCAAACTGACACAAGCGGAGCCAGGCTTGTCTCCGTAGAGCCACGCCTGTGCCTGCCGCTCTACCCGCCCCTTCGGCCGCATAGGAAATGAGCCTCATGGACGAGTTAGAAATTGACGTAAGGATAGCCAACTGAGAGCTAACCGACTGGGCTAGCTGCTCAGGTAGGTTACCGAGAGGAATCTGACAACTCCTTGACCAGATCCTCTGAAGCCTGGTAAAATGTGCCAAATAATTCAGAGACCTTAAAGTAAAGGCCGCTGAAGTCAGGGTGCGCTTCCGCACCTGTCCATGCTCCTAGACTCCTTATTAGGAGGATGGACGGACGTTGAAGCCTCTGCCACGTCCTGTTGTGTAGCAGATGCCACCACCATGGCATCTACAGCCACGCCTTTAGTGAGGAACTCCTTCTCGGGGGGAGCAGACAAAATTTATTTGGACGAGAAGGGACTGGTTCCACGGTATCTGGATGTTCCCACGCCCTTCGACAAACTAAATCCAGAAGCTCGTCGAAGGGCGGAGACACCCAGGAGGCGGAGGGCTGAGCCCCAAAGGCCTTGAGGAGCACTGACTCATCAGCAGAGGGGTTTGGATATCCAGCCACCTCGTTGTTTGAGGATCTCTAAGATGTCTGCAAATGAGACATCACCCGAGGGCGACTTCGGGGACCCGTCTGCATCATCAAGATCAGTGTCCAATGTAATAGACTCGGGGAGTCCACGTGCTTCCTCTTGCACGATCTCTTCCTTGGGGTTCCTCCGAAGACAACTCGAAGAACCCTCAGGAGGAGGGAACCCCCAATGGGGTAACCTCAGGCCCAGGGGCTCCGCTGACTACGGACAGGGGAACTGCCAAAGACCCAGTCTCCACGCCCAGGGAAGGTGCCGGTAAAGCCGGAGAGATGGCGAAGAAGACTTGGCCAAGGCACTCCTCATGGCTCTGAAAGCCGGACCCCAGAATCCTGGGAGTGTCCGGTCCCGAGCCATGATAGCCGACGGAAGTCCCGCAGCCAAGCACCGAGGGGAGGCTCGGAACCGAAAGCATAGGTCCCGAAATATCACCCCGGGTCCAGCCGAAGAAGTCCGTGTACCAAACTCGGACCCGAAGGCCGGGTTGGAGTAAGGGTCGGAGCCGACCCTAAGATCTCCACCGGCTCCAACAGCACCTGCTCACGGAGCGAAGCAGTCGGAGGAGGAATGGCAATGGGTGGGCCAGGGTCATCGGCTCGAAGCCAACTGGGTCGGAACGAAACAAATTTTGGAAGACTGGGGACTGGAACAGTCTTTGGAGCACCCTGTCTATATCAGAATCTGACATCCTCGAAGACCGAGAGGAAACTGAACGGGTTCGAGACGGCCTCTCCAACGGCCCCAAAGGACTAGGGGACCGGCTCCGAGGTGACTCGATGACTATCGGCGCCGAAGGAACACACACACTAGATTCCATCGGTGCCGAGGTGGACTTCGGCGCCGAGGAGGAAGTGTCTGAGCGGGCGACCCTTGTCGGCTCCGAGACCAGTGGAGCCGACGAAGGTGACCCGCCTCTCGATGCCCCAGCCATCGGCTCCGAAGCCAGAGGAGTCGAGACTGGTGGCATCGAGGCAGACCGTTCGATCCTCGGCTCCGAAGTCCTTGGAGCCGAAGGAGAGGCCTGCCTATGTCTTTTGGCGGTCGGATCCGACGGACTGGTCGGAACCGACGCCCTTTTCTTTTTAGCCGGAGAAGGAGAGGATGCCAAGGCTTCTTCAAAAGAAGGTTTAATTAACCCCTTAAGAATCAATTTATTTTTCCTCTCCTGGAGGACCCTTGAGGAAAAAGCGTGACACACGCTGCATGACTCCTGTAAGTGTTTAGCACCCAAACAATACACACAGAGCGAGTGATCGTCTGTGATGGACATTTTGAAATTGCATTTGGTGCATTTTTTGAAGCCCGAAGGCCTAGGATTTTGTGACATTATGGCAAGAATCAGTAACTTGACAGAAAAAAATCACCAACCTTCTGTTTACTGACACTACCTAGTACAGTTATCGCTTAGGTAACAAAATACTAAGGGTACTTCGAAACCCTGTAAGTTTTAGGAGGGTTGAAAGACCAGGAAGGCCCTAGATGAAGGAGACCTAACCAAACTCAACCCAATCACACAACAAAGTCTTTGAAAAACTCCAAACACACACAAAAGAGATAGAATAGCTGTGAAAACAGCTTTTTATGACTAGAACAAGAAATTCCTGACAGAAAAAAGATAGTAAAATTACTACTTAGCTCAGCCAGCTCGAGACCACGTCTTCGCAGATTAGCGGCAAACGAGATCTGGGGGACTGGTAGTGGTGCATCCTGGGATATAGTAAGCTCAGCCAATAAGAGACTTCGCTCTTTGGCATAAGCGTGCCGAGTCGGAGCCGAGGGATCGGCTCCGAACCCATCAGTCAGAATGTAGGCGAGATAGGATCACATAACATCCAGAGTTACCATCCAGTGATCATTGCCTAGCATAGGCAGAAGTTGCTGTAATGTTAGCATCTTGAACTTTGGAATGTCTAGGTATGTATTGAGAATGGACAAATCCAGAATTGGCCGCCAAGTGTTTCCTTTCTTTGGCACTAGGAATAGACGGGAATAAAACCCTTGGCCTACTTCTGACGGAGGTACCACCTGGATTGCTCCCATCTGTAAAAGCAAGGAAATTTGTTCCTGAGCCTCCAGCCTTTGCTGAGGAGGTACATCTGGCATGCCTTTGAAAGGAGGAAAAGTGTGAAAATAAAACTTGTAGCCTTGATTTATTATTTCCAACACCCATTTGTCCTGGGTGACCAAATGCCAATTTTGTTTGAAAAGTGCCAACTTTCCTCCTAGAGGAGCTGCCAGAAAAGAAGGATCTGGCAGCTGAAGGTACAGGTCATTGGGTCTGTTTACGAAAAGGCTCACCCCTGCCCTCACCAGAAGATTGTGCCGGAGAACTCCAAGTCCTAGGTCTGAAAGAACCCTGAGCATGAACCCTGCCCCTACCACGTCTAGACCTGCCCTTAGACTGAAAATCCGAAGAAGGGTAGGACCATCCTCTTGCAGGCCAATTCCTGCTAAACTTAGGGGGCTGCACTTGCAAAAAATCCTTAACCGTCTGCATAGACTTAGCTTTATCTTCCATCTTTTTCAAAACTGACTCCACAGGGGAACCAAAAAGAACTTCAGATTGAAGAGGAGCATCCAAAATCCGAGCTTTAACATGCTCTGACAAATTTTGATCCTTAAGCCAGGCATGTCTACGAATAACTGAACCAGTAGCAGCCACCCTGGATGAAGCCTGAAGAGCATCGAAGCCACACTGCAAGGAATGTTTACCAACTTGATCTGAAGCATGAACCAAGTCCTGCAATTCCTTACACTCTATACCCTCAGATAAAGCATCCACCTTAGATTTCAATTGACCTAACAGAAAGTTCTGATACTTCAGCATATGAAATTGGCAATTTAGAGCCCTCATAGCTAACGTAGAAGAGGTGTACACTTTTTTCCCCCACCTATCCAACGCTCTAGAATCTTTATCCAAGGGAACTGGATTCTTAACCACAGAAGTCCTGACACCCTTCGGCCCTTGAATAATAGTTTCCGGGTCAGCTCTAGGACTCTTATACAAATATTTGTGTGCCTCTGGAACTCTGTAATACCTGTCTAGCTTGACAGGGGCAGGGGGTAAAGAATCGGGATTAAGTGAAGCTTCAGAAAAAACATCCTGAACAACATCTAAAACAGGGGGAATAGCCAAAGGCCTATGTTGTGGCAAAAACAAAAATTCCCTAAGCCTTTTTCGAGAGTCTGAAAAATCCTGACCTTCCCACTTGAAATGCTCCCTCATGGAATGCAAAGTTTCAGAAAAGGAAAAATCCTCTGGAGGTGAAGCAGAAGGACAGGAATCCTCTGCATCCGAATCTGAATAGGGAAGAAATTCCTGAATATCCTCAGCTGAGGACTCACAGAAATCTGAGGAATGCTCCATTCCCTCTAAGTCTGTCTCCACCCTAGGCCTCTTCCCTGGAGGGGGCATAGAACCCCTGATCAAAGTAATCAAATCCTCTGCCATTTTCAACATATGTTTTTTAGGAACAGAACCTGGAGAACTAGAGCTATGGCCCGTACCAGTAAGACTAGGTTTAGCCTTAGCAGGGCCTTTAGTCACTGAAGTAGAAGGCCTAATAACCTTTTGTAAAGATGGAACTACAGATACTTGAGAAGCACCCTCGGCCTGGCCTAACTCCTGAGAGGCCAACTCCTGCAAAAGTAAAGGTTCCCCCTGGGATTCAGCCGAGACCTCGGCTGGATCCACAGATTCAACCGTAGATTCCATAGAACCGGCGTCCGCAACAGACGACTCATCCGGTTTAGACCTTAAAGATTTATCTTTTCGCTTTTTTGCGGTAGCGGGCGTCGGAGGATCCGACGGCATGTTGTAGTTACACCGCTTACCGAAAACAAGCCTAGCACAGTCTAATCTACGTTTAATGGTGCGCTTATTAAATCTAGCGCAAAAGCGACACCCGACTACGTCGTGCTCAGGCCCCAAGCAAGGAATACAGAGAGAACGATAGTCCCTATGAGGTATCTGTTTCCCACAAGAAATACAATTATTAACCACATCCGGATTAACTGAGGCAAGAAAAGACAAAAATATTCCCCAACGGGGTACTTAGCCCAACTTGGTCTTCGGTCTGAAACTCGAAATTTGAAAATTTCAGAACGCCGAACGGCACTTGCAAACGCTGCTTCTGCTTCGGACCACGCGGCAAGAAAGACTGAGGAAATGGCGTCGGTCATGTGCTTAAGTACTACTACGTACTGACGTCAGCTCCAGGCGACCATGACCAACGCCAGCCTAACTCTTTGGTATTCGGGCCGACCGAGGACAGCGGACTACCCACAGGTTATGACTGCAGCAATGTGAGACGAAGAACATCTCCAAATTAACAGTACTAAAACAAATCTCATGCTGTTCTTTACAAACATTTAGATTTGCTCTCTTTGCAGACACCAAGTGACACTATTGTTTCCTATACAGAAAGGCACACTGGCTGCCCTTTACTAGCAGAGTCACTTGCCTACTAGGTAACTCTCTTGTTTAAAACTGTAGCACGTGGCTAATGTCTCCCACTAAAAAGAATACTACAAATAAGGCAGCAAAACTACCCCTTAGAATCAGATAAGAAAACTCACTTGCACTAGTCAGCCCCAGATTCAAACCTGCCACTGAAGAAAGAAAAAAGAAAAAAAAAAAAAACGATAATAGGTCCAATGATATGGAACGAACTACCAGCTGAAGTAAAAAAACACAGAACCTTTGGCATCATTCAAGTGGCTAACTGCTTGCAGTTTGTCAAAGCATGTAGCATGTAGAACTTATTAACCCTAATACGCGCACTCTCTCTCTATATATATATATATACATATGTATATATATATATATATATATATATATATATGTATATATTATATATATATATGGTTTAAATACAGAAATATGACACCATGTAAATATGCAAGCAATAATGCCTAACAGGTGTGTTACTGTGGAAATAAATGCCTGCCTAATGGTGTTCTGAGGCCCGGCGCCACAGGCAGAAGGCGTCTACACCCCTGGAAGGGCATAATTTCCACAGTAACATGCACCCTGGAGGGCATTATTGCTCTTAGAGAATGTGCTAAAAACTGTTGTGTTTTACTTACTTATTTTTACTACTATATTATTTTTTTTATATATTTTTGATGTAAAATAGTTCCTCTGACTAATGTTTCAAAATTGCTATAGTATTCGACTAATGTTTCACAATTGCAATAGTATTTGCAATGGTGCTGAAGGAAGCATTTTACATCCAAAATATAACACTTCAAAAGAATATCCAGGTATTTATTATTGGTTCCCTAACTCCTAAAATGTTTGGTTTGTTGCCAGTCATTGGAAATTGAAATTATTAAATAATAACATGCATTTGAGTTTCAGACTTATTTCCTTCAGAAAATTCGTGCTAACACAAATCCTTTCATTTACGCAAGTTTGCAATTTTACCAAGATCAATAATTAAATTCTGGGTCAAGCATTTTATTCTTTAAAAAGTAGCAGAATCACAGTGAAGCATTAATTTGTCTTTCCTTTACACTACCGTGTGTTGTATATTTATCTGCTAGTTTAATTTCTCCAAAACTTTTAGGTTTCTAATACTATGATGGGAATGGACCCCATTTCTAAGTCAGGGTATAATTAAAGTTCATGAAATTAGTATTGTTTCAATCTTTGATGGTAACCAAAAGTTATCTTCGCAGTACCTGCAATTTGCCCAGAATGTTCTCTACAATGCATTGTGGTTCATGTTTCCAACGCTTCTCAGCTACTTCTATATTGTAGTGTTTGCACAACCCCCAATGCACCAATCTTGCTACATTATTGTGCCTTTCAGTGTACATGCCTTCTGCCATGAGTGTAGCACACCCAGCAACAAGGCATGCAGCTTCCAATTCTTCTTTTTTTTTTTCAGAACCTACATTTGTCCGTTTCTCCTACAAGTTCAATGGAATTTGTAAATCCAGACAAACGTAGTCAACTATCCTGGGCTGCCATTATCAACCTTTCGTTTCAACTCACCTCTCCTTAACCATTCCTGCATCAAATCCTGATCAATATGTGGTTGTTCCAGGAGATCTCTATACTTGCCACTATACTTATGACTTTTCTACATTCTTGTCCTTCTCATTCAATCCTTCTCCTTATATTCTTTCCTTGTTTTTGGCACATTCAGTTACTGTGTGATTTTTGTCTACTTCTCGTTTGATTTCCATTCCTACTTGCCACATGAATGCTTCCGCTAAACTAGTTTATCTTAGGACTTCAAATCTCTTCACGTTTTAAAACTTTTACTATGATTGTATCTGACAATGTCAGCAGATACCTATGCAATCCTGTGACTGCAGATCTATACATGTAATCAGTTTCGAAGAGGTCCATACTTCCTTCAGAGCAAGGGATACATAATCTTGGTATACACTAATTTTTATATATAATTTGTCAAGTGTAAAGCATTTTTCTGTCCAAATGATCCAATAAGTTTTGGGGCTAGTCAGTCAATCACACCAAAAATGTAAGTTAAAACAGGGAAAGCAAATTGGTTTATAGCTTGGACTTTACTCCTGAAGATCAGGGATTTTTCACTATTAGTTTTAGTCTTCTGAAATATTCCTTACCAAGTTTTATTCACATTTCTTTACACTCCTTCCTGTTCAAGTTCTTTTATATCACATTCATGTCCTAGATTGATATTTTCTAGGTACTTACTGCACCTTTCCTGCTTTTAATGTTGCTTTTGCACATTTATCAAGGACAAATGTCATTCTTATATCATCTGAGAAAGTTTTAACTACTTGAAGTTGTGCTTTCCACTCCTCACCGGATGCACTATATAATGTTAAAACATATACAAAAAAATGATAAATCTAAGTAAGCTCGCTTTTCGAGAGCCAAATTATAACCAATAACTAAACTGTTAAACAGTTTAATGGGTTAAGGGAAAGCAAAACAGGGGTGACTGAGAATTACCCTAGAATACTCCCCTGTTAATTTTTATCCCTGGGATAATAATTTGCTCTTTAATCACGGTTTAATTGCAAAGTGGTGTGCCACGGTTTTGTGGTCACTGTAATGTAATTGTACAAGATACACGCTACATTGATCATCTGTAAGCACTCCTTTATCCATAAATGTGGGATGCTGTGAAATGCTTTTTTTTTTAATCTATCTACGACGTACTTAGATTCTTCTTCCCCTTTTTACAATTCTCCATTATTTCTTTATTTAGCAACAACTGATCCTTTGTTCCATACGGCTTTCTTGTTTTACCCTTTTTTCTATGCCTGTACTCAAGTTTTCTTCTAAAATGATTACAAACTCTATCAACATTGATTCCAGTACATAGTTTGCACATCTCCAGAAGGCAAGTTATTGGTCTACAGTTTTTAGGACGGCTTACAGGTTCACTCTTAAGGAGGAATATAATTTTTACTGTTGTTAACCAGGTTGGTTTTTGTTTGGGATGTGCATAAGTAGTTCTTACTAAAGGCTAAATCTTTAAAGCTGTTAATACTTTTAGCCAAAAGTTAGGTACTGCATCCATTAAGGATCTTTTCTTAATTTTGTTTCAGTTTCTCTGGTTGCTATTTCATCCAGTTTCATATCTTGCACATTTGAACTTCGGTTCCTTTTACTTCCAATAACCATTCAGCATCTTTGTTATATCCCGCAGGATCTTCATAGATATTTCTGCAAAATGTGTCTATTTCTTCTTTTTTTGTGGTGTTTCTATTAGTTTTGCTTTGTTTCCCCAATTCTTTATAAAACTTTTTGGGTCATCAATGAATTGCTTATTTTGTACATTTCCTTTAGAAATCTGCTTATATATCTGCTGCAAAACATGTGAGTCTGTGTACGAGGAAATATAGGCCAATAACAATTTACTGTAAGGGAGTGGTAAAGTAATTTGTCATATATTTCATTCCTTAGTTACAGGTAGTTGGGCCTGTGGGGCTGTTCTGGGTAATCCCATTGCCAGATTCCACTGTCTGCAGTAAGCCACTGTACATATGCAACATTGGTTGACATCATCGAATATGGTACCTTGCACATTCCAAATGTTTTTTCAGTAGAATACAAGTATTGCAATATTTCCTGCCCTACCCAATGAATCAGAGACTACTACTGAAAATGTTACATGAAAATCCACTAATAACTGATTTTTCAATAGCTTCATGCTATTTCTGTAATTTATAAACCTTTTCAGTTAATTCACACATTCCCTCAACATTCCATAAATGCACATCCCCGTGGCATTTAAAATGTTGGACTCAAAACGAGTGGTAAAGGTTTGGACATTACTATGAAGGTCTCATGCAAATGAAGCATAGCCACACTTTTCTTTATTCACAACAACAAAGTGACATGTGCAAGTGCTTTCACTAACATAGCTGCCTTTATAATGCTATGGATCAGTTGTGCAGAAGCATGTGCATAACTGCCATGCGAACCTCAGCTTAAATGTGAGATGCTGGAGCATGTACATTTAGTCTCATGCCTTTCTGCATCCAGCCTCTGCACAAACTGGGTAGAGTGGCTAGGCAGAGTGATGTCACACTGCGGTTACGGTTCACATACTAACCGTCTTAGCTTTATTCCTCTACATGTCATTCTGAACCTGGTCCTTATGGTAATGTAATCTGTTAAAAGCACAGAGCTGTTCCCCAAGCTGGTCTCTGAAATATACTAATACTCTCCTCTACCTGCGACAAGAATTGTACCTGCAAAAGCTGGATTTGATCATCTATACAGAGATCTGAAAAAAAAATTGGCATTTGGCAGGAACTGGAGAATCACTTCACTGAAGCAGTAATTGTCAGTATTTACTGATAAACTACTTAAATGTGGACAATTTTGGCATTTCATTGCAGAAACTAATACATCTATTCAGCCATATTACAATAAGCACAAAGAAGGAAGACCTGAACCTAAACCGGTACTTTCCAGTATTTACTCATTACATTGCTAAGTGCAAGATACATAATTGGTTAAGGACAGTTTCACATTCATATATATAAATGTTATTTCTCTCATTTCTGTGTCAGTGAAATAAAGGCTATTGATACTTAACACATACAAGTCCTTTTGTTGCCTGCATTTCTCCCTTTGTGCCCCCCCACCCACTTCTTTCACTTTTATGTTTTGCTTTATGCAGGTCTAGAAGTGCCCAGAGCAGCTAGGCCTCTGCGGTGTGGGAAAGATCTCCAAATTTTAGCTGGACCACTTCACAGGATGAGAATGGTGGCTCCACCACTGTGGGCACTCTGGGGCATAACATCCAGGCAAACCAGGAATGTGGGCTTCAGGATCAACTACAGGCTATGGTCAAGAGGACTGTGGAAAGTGCTGCAACCCATATGAATCTTTCCTCCAGAGGGTGCAAGAGCTGTTGTCCGGGTCAGCTCCAATTATTGAGCCCCCAGGGGCCTTGACCCCCACACCACTAGGATCATTGCAACCAGGTCCATCAGGGTGGGAGGATATTTGTGGCACTCTGGACTGGGGAGAAACTGGACTCTTGGCCTTCCTCCCCTTCCCTTTTGTCTCCATCTGCCATTTGTATGTGTTGTCATGCTTCTATTGGTCTTGCATGAATTTTACTTTGTGTCTCCAAAAAATGTATTAACTCTTCCCTAACTCTCTCTCTAACACACTCTGCCCGTCTTCCTTCCCCAACTTTCTGTATTTAAAAGGAAAAAAAGGAGGAGGGGTCCATCCAAAAAAAAAGTGCCTATACTCTCCCATCTCCTCCTGCATAACAATGTATTCCTTTTGTGTTTCCCTTGTCTGCTCTCTTCCCTATTTCTGACCGTCGGTCTTTTCTTCCCCCTTTCCAACCTTGCAAGCAACATAACAGGGTGTCCATATAAGGAACCCGTCACAGTAAATTAAAACCTCAAAAGCTTTGATAAGTTGTGGGCTAGTGTCACTGAGCTCAGCCCAAAAGATCTAAAAAAAAAATCCATGTAGGTTCATACTTGCTACCTCTTTATGAAAATACACATTGTTTGAGAATTTCAGTATATATAGATTTTTTTATGCACTTGACTGTTATGGTAATTCACATATGCAAAAGAAGTGTACTGGGCATTCTGTTGCAAGGCCCACAGGTTCTAACATCATCACTGTTTCTTCTCATTTTGCTCTTTTAAACATAGATAGAGCATCACAGTTCACACCTTCCCTTTCTACATCCATTAAGTGGTGGACTTTAAATAGCACCCTTAGTCTTACAAGATGTGGAAACAAAATACAAAGCAGCAGATGCAGGAGTGACTAAATTTGTCAGGGAAATGGGAACCAGGAACCTACCATATGCGTATTTTATTAAATTGCAACAATTTACAATAAACCACAGTTTAGCAAAAAAGAATGTATGTCTGTCCAAGCATAACCAATGATACTCTTCATATATTCTTCCAGATATGAAAGATACAAGTGTATGTCTCAACTCCTAACAGTTGAGAGGTACCCCTCAAAATGTCTGGGCAAAAGCATATCAAGCTACTCTATGAGCTTTTTGCTGCTTTCACACAATTCTCTGGAATGACAATACAAAAGTACAGTTGTGCAAGAAAACTTAGCAACAGCAGAGGTTTGAATAATCACTACTATGCTAATCTTTGCTTTATGGGTTATATCATGCCAGACATAACAGTTGGCCAGAGAATTGTTTGAGGTCATTGGTTGACTCAGGTCACCCGGACTACAGCTTAGACTAAGCACCTCATTGGTTCTTTTGAGATTTCTTTTGTAAAAGCTGTCTCAGGTTTCAACCTTCTGTTACCTAAGAAGTTCAGTTGTGAAAAAAAATGTATCTGCTTTTACTGTATTTGTGTTTCTTCCTACTTTATTTTGTTTTTGCGTCATCTTAAAAGTACTCAATTGTATTTATTACTGCTTGGTGTAACTCATTCTAAGCCTTTTAGTTTAAGCACTTGGGCTTCAGACCAGTTGTTTTACATTAAGAAGGTTTGTGGTCTGCACTGTAGTGGCAGAACAGGTAGCTTACATACTTCTAAGTTTGGAAATGCTGACTGAGGGCTCAGTGTCTGTTATTCTAAAAGTGTATTAATTCTGGTTTAAGCACTTGGGCTTCAGGCCAGTTATTTTACATTAAGAGGGTTCGTGGTCTGCACTCTTGTGGGAGGAGAGGCTGGACTCTGCCCTTCTGAGCTGGGAATTTCTGGTTAAAGGCTTATAGTGCCTGCATACTTGAACTGCTTCTTACTGAAATTGGTAGACCTTGTTTGCTGTAGCATAGTCTAGATCCAGGCCTGCTGAATCTAGCTTCGTTTGTATGCTTGTTGTTTGTTTGCTTGTTATTTCCCTGAAACGCTAATTCCACCTAAAAAGCAGCTTTTCAATGCTTCCGTGGATCCCTAGAGATATCTGCATTGCTTACTGTACTTATTTCCTTGTTTCACTTGAAAGAAAGTTACTGTTTGTCGTTTTTGCATTTAAGTTACCTGTAACACATTGCATTTAAGTTACCTGGCACTTGCTCACTAAAGCAAAAAAATTAAAAGCATTACACCCTCACAAACTCCCCTTGAGTACCTTGTTCCCCATTGGCCCTTTTTTTCAATTATAAAGGAATTCCCAATACTATTCTAGCATGTCCAAAGGTCAGTTGTCAATCTCCTCTCCGGTCCAGCTGGTGAATCTGGGAATCTTGAGGCAATGTTACAACTGCCTCATGTACACATACAACCCTCTCCTCCTCCCAACAAATTCCAACACATGTGAGAGATGCAACCATATAGCCAAACTGGAGGCTAAGCTCTCTCAACTCAGTACTGGCATAACCAGTCAGGAGAAGAAGGAAACCACACTCACTACAATTCCAGTCTCACATAGACCTACCACGACAGCAAACCAAACACATCAACACACAAAAACATACTCGGAGGCTCTAAATAAAAATCTCCCTAAGCAGCAGAGACCTCCAAAGCAGACACCCAAGCAACCGCTACCCCAAAACAAAACACGTGCAACACATAGCTCACAAAGCCAGTGTGCCGAACAGTCACAGCCCTTAAGGCTAAACAACACACCTGATAAACTTGTAATAGATGACTCTATCGTCAGGCACACTGACGTCCCGCTCACCACGCTGAACAAGGAGAAGGTCACGGTGAGCTGCCTGTCGGGCGCTAGGATCCGCCAGATAACACAAGCACTCAGGTCACTCCAAGGCAAGTAAAAATATGACTCAGTCATTGTCCATGCTGGTGTGAATGACCTGAGACGTACCTCCCTGGACTACATGAAAAGAGACATAGAGGAGCTCTCTAAGCATGTAGCCCAGGCCTGTATGACCCTGACCTTGAGTAGCATCTTACACTCACCAAGAATGATGCCACAATATGAAGACAAGATGATCAATTTTTTTAGGCAAAGCTCAAAAGACAAACCCACCTCTATAGGTATCACAAAGGATAAGAAACTAAGAGTAATGCTACTCAACGCCAGAAGTCTAAACCTCAAGATGCATGCTCTCGAAACGCTCCTTAGCATGGAGAACATTGATATCTGTGCAGTAAAAGAAACCTGGTTCAAGGCTCCCGAGAGCACCCTAGCACTACCAGGTTATACCTCATACCATGCTTTTCGGCCCCAAAACTTGGACCGAACCACAAAAGGAGGGGGAGTATCAATATTCGTCAAAGATACCCACACCTCCAGGTTGGTGGCACAGCACGAAGCATCAGAGACTATGCATGTGCAACTAACAGTGGGTAAAACTGCCTTCCAGTTTATAGCCTGCTACAGACCACCCTCCCATACCCAGGAACCCCACTCGGCCTTCCTGAGAACACTGGAAAATATGAAGGTCTCTCCAAACACCATTATATTGGGCGACTTCAACTACCCAAACATAGACTGGGAGTATTACTCTAGCTCCAATACCCTAGCCCAAAGGTTCCTAGAATTTATAAACTCAAATGCTATGGAACAACTTGTTACCACTCCCACAAGAGGGGAAAACATACTGGACCTGATCATCACCAACATGGGGACTCTATGCTCCAGAACAGAAGTGTATACCTCACTGGTAAGATCAGACCATAAACTAATCTCACTGGATATTCACATCCCGACCCCAACCCCTGCCCAGAAAACCACAGTGAAAAACTTCTCTAAAGCAAATTTCACACTCCTCAAAACAGAGGTGGAATCCTTCAAAGCCCCCGGGCCTGTGGAAAATACGGCCCAGACCACAGAATCCTTTATAAACGCATTCTATGAACACCTTCAGGAATACATGGATCATGCAATCCCAAATAAAACCAAGACCCAAACCTCCAAAGGCAGACGTCCTGTCTGGTGGACCCCAGCCATAAACAAACTATACAATAGAAGGAGGAAGCTACTACATGATAGAGCAAAATCCCAAAAAGGGAAGGCATCTCTGATCAGTATTAGCAAAAAACTACGGGCACTCATAAAATCGTCTAAGGCCAGCTTCGAGAGAAAAACTGCTCAGGACACTAAGGATAATCACAAGGCTTTCTTTAGTTATGTTAGGAACCTGGGTGAGAATTCCCAGATATGCTCAGAATTAGTCCAAAATGACAAAAAATACACCGACCCCACAGACATTGCCAACATCCTAGCTGACAGGTTCAGCGCAAACTCCCCCCTCCCCCACCAAAAGGGCAAATATCTATCCCAGCAGAGTGCTGTCCCACCTGACATCTCAGATGCTCAGGTAAGAGCCACCCTCTCCAAAGCAAAAAACACAGCATCAATGGGACCAGACGGTGTCCCGGGCTGTGTCCTACATGAACTCCAAGAAGAGCTAAACCCAAACATAAAACTACTATTCAATCTCAGCCTTACTACAGGATTTGTACCCAAAGAGTGGCGTACAGCAACAGTGGTCCCTCTCCATAAAGGTGGTGCCTCAACGGATCCTGGAAACTATTGCCCCATAAGCCTGACTAGCTTGGTCTGCAAAGCTATGGAAAGGATCATCATGGACCTCATAAATAAAGATATTGGGGACCTACAGACACTTGATCCTACCCAGTTCGGCTTTAAGGGCAGATCCTGCCTCTTAAATCTGGTCAATTTCTTTGAAACAGTCACCAAGGCCACTGACGAGGGGAAGGTGGTCCACACAGCCTACCTGGACCTCGCAAAAGCCTTCGATACAATACCCCACTCGGGCATTATAGATAAGCTCACCAGCTTAAATATAAATCCCCATGTCACTAGATGAGTTGCAAACTGTCTCAAGGACAGAATCCACATGGTTAGAATTGCTGGAGCCATGTCAGACTTCAAACCAGTTACAAGTGGCGTCCCACAAGGCTCAGTCCTGGGACCGCTCTTGTTCGGTATATATTTCTCGGAGGTGCAGGCCAACATGGAAGGACTGTGGTTGACCAAGTTCGCAGATGACTGCAAACTGGGCGCCATAATCGACTCTCCAGCCGACACAAGCATCCTCCAAAAGGGCCTCATAGAAACAGACAACTGGTGCCAGAGCCATGGCCTCAAGCTAAATGCCAAAATGTGTATAGTCATCCCCTTTGGCAAAAATAAAGTGCCCACAAATTACCACATAGGTGGTAATCCATGAAGTACAGAAGAAGTAATTAGGGACCTGGGGACCCAAGTTGATAGCAATCTCTCATTTGACAACCACATGGCCAAAGTGGTTAGAAAGACATTTTATATAGCCCACCTAATCATGAAGGGATTCACATCTAGATCAGGGGAGGTCATCGTGCCTCTTTACTCATCCCTCATCAGGCCCATAATTGAGTACAATGCCCCTTTTGGGATGTACCTTACCAGACACCTGCAGCAACTGGAAAGACCCCAAAAGTACCTCACCAAGAGGATCAAAGGGCTCAAACAGATGCCATATGCTGCCCGGTTAAAGAAACTCCAGCTCTACTCGGTGGCATACCGCCTGCTCAGAGGCGATCTGTGCCGGACGTATAAAGCCATGTCCAACCCGAAATTAATGGACATGCTGCACCTCAGAAAATCCAAATCCCATCGAGCTACGCGCTCGAGAGACTTGAACCTCAGCACTGAAATAAATAGGACATGCTGGAGGGACAGATTTATAACCCAGAGGTTCCCTTCACTCTGGAATAAAATCCCAGTCCAGGTTAGGCAGAGTTCCTCATTGACTCTCTTCAAGAGGAATCTTGATGAGTGGATGGGAGATTGTAGGTTTACCCCGGGTATCACTTCTGTGTCACTGTTAGACAGAGGCACAGTATACTAACCTCGAAAAAGGGCATAGCAAAATTAATTTAAAATGGGTGGCGAAAGCCAAACACACTCTGGCTAGGCTTATAAATGCCCTAGGGCAGATAGCCTAGTATGAACCTATGAACCAATTTCCAAAGGTTCAGGACACTTTCCATGTGCAACTGTCAGGCAGCTCAAATGGATCTGACCAAAAGACAAGTTTGGACATCAAGCCATTTACAGCTTTCCTGTCAACAGAAAGAGGGAGGCTGAGCCCTGAACGGATAATGTAGAAAGAACAAATAAATATCTACACCCTGGCATAAACATCAAATCAAAAAACAAGAGGTATGAGGGGAGGGAGGGGCTACAGCAGTAGTGCTCATTTATTTGAACATCTACCGTTATGCTAAGTTTACTTAACATAACTGTACTATGTTCGTAACACTGACCACTGCTGCAGTAGCCTTAGCTACATGGGTACGTTACACTAGTTTACATTTGAGAGGTAGAAGGAGAAGAGTCCAGAAACCCCTGGTGAATGGTCCTAGCAAAGTTTGATCTGGACCTACAGAAGGAAGCAAGCTTATAGCATTTTGTAAACATATGTACAGAGGACAAAGTTGCTGCTTCTAGAATCCTTTTAGAATCCAACCCTTTCTACAAAGCCATAATGAAGCCAAGATCCTGGTAGAGTGGACCTTGACCCTGTCTGGAACAGTTTTATTGTGGTAAGCCTTAGACAACAGTTTGGAAACAGTCTATCTTGACATAGGTTGTTCCTTCTTCTTACCCTCAACAAGAAGTGAAGAATTGAGCCAAAGATCTGAAAGATTTAATTCCGTCAAGATAATACCAGAGTTGTCTGTGGATATTCAAGGTATGAAATAGCTTTTCTCCCTCATTTTTAGACTCAGGAAAAAACACAGGGATATGGATAATTTGGCATAAAGTAAATTTGGATACCATTAAGACATAAAATAAGGAGTAGTTCTCAAAGAAGCCCTGCCCCTGTGGAAAATAAGGTAGGGTTGTCTCACCATAAGAACTTGCAACTCAGATACTCTTCTTGCAATGGTCAGAGCAATCAGTAAAGCTGTTTTCCATGTGAAGAACCTCAAGTCAACCAGGTTAGTAGGTCCAAATAGAGCAAGTGTTAGCTTCTCTAACACAAAATTAAAATCCCAAGGAGGGGCCACTGGTTTTCTTGGAGGCTTCTTATGCAAAACCCCTTACAAAAACATTTTGACACGAGACTACATTTAAAGAAGAGGATCCATGGACCGACATGCTGAAATGGCTGACAAATTAACCTTGATACAAGAGTAAGAAAAGGCCATAGGATATTAACTCACACAAACACTGTAAAACCAGAGAACAAGCACCTTTGAATGGGTGATGGTTAGGTTATTGGCACAAACTAGAAAACCTTTTCAAATTGCTAATATATGATTTTCTAGTAGCAGGTTTTTTTGCCTTCATTAGCATCTGCTGTACATCCTCAGTAAAGAGGTGTCTAAAAGGAATTAAGACCCTATCTTCTAGACAGTCAACTGAAGTTGATTGGTGTCAGGGTGTATTAAACACCCTTGTCCTTGTATTAGTAGATAAAGTCTGTCAGGAAGCTTATGGTAATTGCCCATGGACATTTCCAAAAGAAGAAAGAACTATGGTTGCCTGGTCCAGAAGGGAATCACCACAACGAACTTGGGGAATTCCTTCTGAATCTTCAGAAGTACCCTGGATATTAGTGGAAAGGGTGGAAAAACATACAGGAACATTCCTGTCCAAGGACAAGAAAAGGCATCAGTCTTCTAGGCCTTCTTGCATGGAGTCAAGGAACAGAAACTTGCCAGCTGATTGAGTGAAGGTAAAGAGGCCTATTGAGGAAGTCTCCACAGATTGATCAAATTTTAGAAGAGCCCCGATCTAGTTTCCATTTGTGATGAGGATCTTCCCTTGCCCTGCTCAGCTTGTCTGTCACACAGTTATGCTCTGGTTAAATGAAGGATGCCTATACAGTGAGTCTGTGCTGTGAAGCTATATCCCAAGTCAACATGACTAGCATGCAAAGGGGGTATGACCTGGTTCTCCACTGCTTGCTGATGTACCACACTACTGTGGTACTGTCTGCAATGACTTGAAAAGGTCCTGGACACCAAACATGATTCAGAGAGTAGAGTGCCTTGACGAGGGCAAGCATCTCATTTATATGTATTTATGTGATTGCATCTGTTCTTAGTAACCCACACACCCTGCACTCGTATCCCCTCCTGAAACTGTCCCCTAAGCAAAGTCCAATGTGTCTGTGGTGACTGACTGCTTTGGAACATGGCGGAAGAAAGGGCGACCTGGATTTAGGGGCATTTGGTCTCAGTCAAGTGATTTCTCTTCTGACAAACCCAGCAATGGGATTTCAAATACAAAGGGTGCTGGTCATGGGAACAGAGACTTCAGACACCACAGTATCTTTCTTATGTGGAGTCTTATCAGCAGCATCATGGAAATCATTGTAGTCATGAGACCCAAAATTCTGAGGTATTCCTCTCAGTGACCAAAGTCAGAGTGGCAAAATGATAAAAAAAAATCTACATATAGATTTTTTTTTTCTGTGGAAGAAAAGCTCTGAACTATGGTGTCTAGCTGACATCCCAGAACATAATTCTGTGAGGAGGAGTCAAGAAAGACTTTTGAATGTTCTCTTGATGTCCCAGCTTGTGCAAGAGATCTTTCACCTAGGAAAGAGATTCCCGACACTTTAAAAAAGACTCTGCAAAGATAAGCAAGTAGTCTAAATATGCAAAATGGAATACCCTGTAGCTTGCAATGACCTACAAAGAGTTATGGACTTACCATAACTTGGCATGTGTTATCCAGTGTTAATTATTCCTCACATATGGGTCTAGGATCCAACCTCGGATCTCAGCCGGCCACTTTTCAGACAGATCCAGAGCTGAAGCTCCTCCCCTTCCTATAATCCCTTGCTACCTTCCAGACGTGGTCCAGGCTCAAGCGTTAAAGAATATAGATAAGTTGGTATTTTGTTAGTTTGCTTCTTTTTCTTTCTTCCTTCCTTTTTAGGGTGATATTGCTGTATTTAACTGCTTTCTGTTTTATTTTAATTGTATTTCCTCCCCCCCCTGTCAGAGCCTAGTTATTTGCTTAGATAGGCCCCCCCCACTTCAAGTGCTTGTCTCTTTGCGCCTTTTCTTAGCGTAGTCTTTCTCTTAAACATTTTGTTATTGGGGACATCTGGCTGATTACAAGGAAAATTGCAGACAGTAAGACAGACACATACCTCCCAAACTCTTAGAGCAAGATATTTGGACAAAACCATAAATAATGGGGGACAAGGGCTCAAACATAGGGACAATATTTAAATATTACTCTTAAAAACTTTGAAACTCAAATGCCGGTCATTATTTTCCGATTTCCATTTTCAAAGTTTTGCCAGTCATTTGCCATAAAAATAAAAATTTATGAGGAACAGACCAAAAATATTAGACAAAAATCTGGACATTTTGCAAAAAATCTGGACAGCTGAGAGTTTTGCACACATTCTCTGAAGCAGACAGAACAGAAGGAATGGATGTAGGTTCTGGAAAGCCCATCCGTAACAGCTCATAGTATTTTCTGAGGGAGTGAGAAACTTAAGTGTGCTCCCTGTGAAAATACTGGCACATTCTAAAAACAGCCTCAGAGCAAGTGAAACCCCCAGAGGGAAAATCAGCCGAAATCTGAGCAGAAAAACCTGCATTTCTCCCTTCAACTTCTGGTTCAGATTCAGAGGCCTGAATCCCCTTGGGAAAAGAAGTATCCCACTTTCTTTTAACAGAAACTACTTTACATAAAATTATCAATAGCCTGAATTAAATCCTGAGCCATACTCAGTAAATAACTCCTAAGGAAATTTGAAGAGCAGTGGACACATGCTTAGATTTATGTTTATTTTTGTTAGAAAAAATGGGGCTAACTGTGTTACTAATGGCAGCAACAGCTTCCCCAGGAATGGGCAGAGGTTTCTAACTCAAGGATGCCTTCCCTGTTCCCTCTCCCAGGACCAAGAAGAGTGCTCCTCCCTTGCCCACGGAGAAGACTCCCAACAGCCATAAAGGATGTGGCTAACCCCAGTCAATAGAGGTTGTAGGTGCTACACCAGAGGGATATTGGGTGGTCTGAGGTACAACTAATAGCCACAGTAGAGTCACCTACCTGCAGCTGAGTGGCAGAGACTGCTTGCTCAACTTTTCCCTTCTGTGGCTGGAAGAAGGACCAGCCAATGGGATTGGTAGTTTGTTCCACAGTCAAGTTGAAAATGGCACCTCTTTCCCAGGTAAGACAAGCAGCAAATGGTAGTAAAAAACTACAAGCCTTTTAAAGGCACTTTTTCATAGGCTCATAGGTGTGTACTAGGCTAACTGCCCTGGAGCCTATATAAGCCTAGCCCAAGAAAATTCCCTAGCATCATGCCACCCAAACTTAGTTCCTAGTGCCCCTGTCAAGCAAGGCCACTGAAGTGGTCGCCAGGATGAACTTTCTATTGCCCATCCACTAGTCAAGATTTCTCTTAAAGAGGGACAGTGAAGTGCTCTGCTTGACATGAATGGGAAGTTTGTTCCAGAGTATGGGAAGTCTCCGGGTTAGGAACCTGTCCTTCCAGCATGTTCTGTTTATTGTGGTAATGAGGTTTAGGTCCCTGGCGCATGTGGCACGGAGGGATTGAGATTTCTTTAGGTGTAGCATACCTTGCAGCTCTGGGTCAGACATCGCTTTGTAGGTGAAGCAGATCGCTCTAAGTAGGCGATAAAGAGACAGAGTATAGCTGGAGTTTTTTTGAGTCTGTCCATATAGAGCATGTGTCTCAGGCTAAGATCCTCTTAGCGAGGTATTTTTGTGGCCTTTCCAGTTGTTATAGTGTCTAGTACATACCAAATGAGGCATTGTATTCTAGAATAGGTCTAATGAGGGACGGGTAGAGAGGGATTATGACCTCTTTTTTACAAAACACATTAAAAAGTACTTTAAAACATTTTTCCAGGCTCCCCAACAAAGTGAAATAAACACATTGTATCCATCGAAAAACATTTTCTGTTATTTTATACAACTTTTAAACTGACAGGAAAAAAGATCTCTACCACTTAAAAGTACAATACAGTCTTGTGACGTTCTGTAAAACTCCTGGCTTTAAACTAACTTTCCTGAAGAGGAAAGTGATAAAACACAGACAATATTTAGAAAATCGAAGGTTTAGGGAACTCATCTGCTCAGCAAAGGGACAGCATCAAACCAGCCATACATCCTCAAAAGACTTACAGGAGTGTACACTTTGGCAGCAGTAAAGCTCTGGAGGGCTTGGCAACCAAACTTGTCTTTTAGTCAGCTCAGCTTGAGCTGCCTTACAGTTTGGCACATGGAAGGTGCTCTATTGGAAGCTAGCCGGGTACCCATAGAGCTAAGACTACTGAAGCAATGATCAATACAGTGAACATTGTACAGCACCCTGTCAACAATAGTGTCATACACAGGCAGCATTTCTCAGAATATCCCTGGGATCTAGCTGCCTTAATCACAATCAGAAATATCAAAGACCATCTAGTCAGTCTGATGACTAAATGCACATTATTTTGAAATGTGGGAGACTTCACCCTAAATACTACTAAATGGGGGGGAATGTGGCCCATACACCTCCTACATATGTAACTAATGCTGGAGGTTGCCAATACTCAAGCACATTATAGCAGTTGTCATCAAGTTGCCAGCTCCCAGGTTTTAAAAGAACACACTTCAGTTTGTTTGTCTTTCAGCTTTTCCCGGTTAGGGGTCGTCACAGCAGAACTTCGGTCTGCTAATGATTGGTAGTAGATTTTCACAAACGCTGAGGTGCCAGCTCGACGTTCAACCTTCAACAAAGGCACGCCCATTTACGCATGTCTTTCGAACGCCCACCCAACTGCGGGGAGGACATGCAGACTCCACACAGAAGGCACTCCCCGCACTCCAGCCGAGAATCGAACGGGAGAACCTCTTGCTGTAAGGCAACAATGCTACTGCTGCACCACCGCAGAAATAAAAGAACACACTTCAGTACATACTGTTATCCAAAAAAGCACAGCCAGTGAGCTAGCAGAAGCAAGTGCCAGGCTGAAAGATTATTTTAATCTGTGCCATGAGCTAAATGCCCTATAGCCTCAGGAAAGATAAAGTTGAATTAATAGTCAACTGTTAACTGCTATACTGTAGCCCATCTGGTCATTTTTGATAGAAGCTTCTACACCCTGGCAATGAAGGGGAAGCATCTGTATTTCCCAGTATAACTCTGGCCTAACTAAACCTCAGGGTAATTTATATGCTTGTATCTACAATGTTCCTTTTAGTTAGTTAGTCTCTACTGAAGAGTTTGCCGTCGCACAACATACCAACCATCCACCCTTCTCTTCTTTCTACAATGCATTCTGGGATGAAAAAACATGATCTCTCCAGTGACAACAGCTGTACCCTAAACTGCTCTACCCTACTGTCCATGTACATAAACAAACAGAACACAAGCAATGAGAACTTGCTTTAAGTTTTATTAGTGATAAACTATTAAATGCCATTTTGAATATTTTGCTATAAAAAGAAATGCTAAATAACTTTTTTAAATACATCTGGTCTGCTATTCTGTAATCTTTACAACCTGTGAGTGGCAATTCGCATGAAAACATATCACCGTTTCCATCTATTCTTTCGCTGAATCTAAAAAGTTTGCTGTGTGGCACAGCTTTCCTACCCCCATATTTATGGGCATACAAAACTCATTCTGTAGCAGCTAGTACAGCAGGTACTAGAAGCTTCAAAGTTGCAAGCAGTTTTATAGACAGACAGAAGTAAATGCAAACAGACTATGAACTCAGAATACATAAATGGTGTTTCATTACAACAGGCAGTCTTAGAACAGGACTAAAGGAATAAAAAAGTCTCCTGTGATAGACATTAAAAAAAAAAAAAAAAAAAAAAAAAACACCTTTACCCAAATGTCAAGTTTAACATTTCATATCATCATCTACTTAGACCCTCACCCTGCAAATAAACTAACCCTACAAATAGTAATCTGCAGATCTTTTGTTGGTCTCATAATTACAACACGATCAATAATCTCACAATCTACTACCCATGGTCCATCTATAAAGTTTTAATATATTATATTTTAACAGATAAAAGGACATGAGCATGAGACACAGATATTTGTTTACTTGGAAACTTTGATTATGTCAACTGCCCACCCCCCCTTTTTTTTTTTTTTACACAAGTGAGCCAGTAACATAATCGCTACCAAATAAAGTTAGCAGCATTGCACCAATTAGATGGCTGTGTAACAAATGTAATCTAAGACACCAGTGTTGTTAATCATTTTGACCTACACAAAATTAATATAAGCTATCCACTTAAATAACAAGGAACTAGACTTATTATTAATACAGAATTTAAGGCAGGCTACAGTTAGCAGGTTAACAGATCTGGCAGATTAATATGCTTATGAAAGTGGTACTTAAACAATCTGCAAGATATTTGTTTGTTTGTGACTTTCTGCTTTTTCCCGGTTAGGGGTCGCCACAGCGGAACTCCGGTCCGCTAATGATTGGCAGTAGATTTTTACGTACTGGCTTGCCGGGCCTAACGCACAACCTTCAACGAAGGAACGCCCATTCACGCATGTCGCCACACAGAAGACGCTCTGAGAATCGAACGGGCAACGTCTAACTGTGAGGCGACAACAATCTGCAAGATATGTTACAGCTAAATCAGTTATAATGCATCCAGACACATTGCCGTTACTCTCCCATTGAAAGATGAATCTGCGTTATCTTCACAGTGACACTTTGCATTAGCTCCACCATAATTCACTTACAACATGCATCTTAAAATGTGGGTATTACCTAATTTCATAAACAGATTGCATACTGGCACTTCACAGATGCTAAATTCCATGGCAATACAAGTCAGTAAATGTGTGTTGCTGACCTGCATTTTCCTCAGATTATATAGCATTTACTGCTGATAACAATAAAGGCTGAGTGGACGTTAAGGAAAAAAAGTCCCTCACAATTTTTTGTTTTATATTATACAGATTATTAATCTGTGGTTAGTACAAATCCAGGAAAGGTGTTTACTAAAAAGTTAAAAGATGAACCTTTTATTTGTTTTGGAAAAACTTATTGACTGACCATGACACATCAAAACAAATATGGAAATTATATGTATAATTTTCAAGCAGACAACTTTGGCATAAAAATTAACAGTACACAAGTCAGCAATTATACATCACAAGTCAGCAATTATACATCTCCTACTTAAAATAAATAAATTACCAAAATCACCCTGTTAACCTATTTTTTTTTTTTTTTGATTGGTGACATCAAATCATAGAACATTTACTTCTCCCAACTTCTCTTCTGAAGGGCATTTAGTCACAGACTAAATTAAATACTACTACTTCTACTTCTTCTACTTCTTCTACTTCTTCTACTTCTACTACTACTACTACTACTACCTCACATGCTCACTTGCTTACCAATCACTTCTTAGCACCACAAGTAGCAGAACAAGTGCATGCATCTTATTACAGACAATAATTTTAGGGTCATCTTTTATCCCGTCTCACCCATTTGTTCCACAATATCATGCTGCTATTAAAAACATTTCACATATTCATAAACTGTTATATTACTGTTCGTTGACCAAATTCCCCAAAGTTATGATGGTTACTTTTCCAAGGCACTTGCCTGCAACAAACTCACAGCCCTCTATCTGTATCCAAGCAAGCAAGGCAAACATACCACCCATAGACAATATAATGCTGCAAACTCTTCAGTCTCTCCTGTTATTCCACTCATACTGATATTACTTCCTGAACATTCTTTGAAGCCATTCTCATCCAAACACTTGTGCATTCTATTTCGTGCTTTCAGTTTTCATTTTTTCAAGATACAGAACAATTAAGTAAACCTCTTGCATCTTGGACAAATGTCTTTCTTTTGAGGAACATTCTTTCATAATACACTGCCAGCATATCATGAGCCTGACATTGTAAATAATTTCGCCTTGCCTGCCCCTTAAAAAACCTAACATGAGTATGAGGCAGCAATATTTGTTTACCAGGTAACTTCTAGTGGTTCATCCAGGTGCTATTCTTTTCATCACAGTAACGACCTTTAATATCACAAATTATCATTCATCTGCATGCTGTTTTTCTTTTTTTTTTTTTGCTTAAAAATATTTTATTTAAATGAGAATAACCGGGATCATACTATAGATAATTTGAGGGGACCCACGGAGTGGATTAAAGCATTTAGGAGCTACCTCTGTCAGTTAGTAGACAGGGGGCAGTCCTCGGGTAAATTTTCTGTTTCTCATCCACAGATCTAAGTTGCACTTGAATTTGAACATGGATGAACTTTCTTTTACATGGATGGGGAGTCCGTTTTGGATGTACCTGTCCCTTCAAACCATTTTGTTGATTTTGCAGAAGAGGTTAGATCCCTAGATAGAGAATTACTGATGCCATTTGACTTGCTAATCAGCAGTAAATCCATTCATAATGGGTTGGAGAATGCATTGTCTGCCAGAAAAAGGTCATCTCTAAGCAGTCTGTATGGTACCAAGTATAGAGACAGGGCTTCGAATTGGTCCATGTAGGACATGTTGTTTAGGCATTGTATCCTTTTAGTAAGGTATCTCTATGGGCATTTCAGTTGTTACAGGTGTCTGGACAGATACATGCCAAAGGGGGCATTATACTCAATGAATGGCCTAATGAGGGCTGAGGAGAGGAGGACAATGACATCCCGAGATCTAGACACAATCCCTTTGTTTGTAAGCTGTGCAATATGGAAGGACTTTCTTACAACAAAAGACATGTTTGTCAAAAGTTAGGTCACTATAAAACTCAACACGCTGACAAGTGGAAAGTCCCGCTCCGACACAGAACTAGCTTTATGTTTTTGTTTTCTTTAACTGCCAAAAACTTCATTAGAAACAACCCACAATGCATTCATATCTTTTTATATAGTTTGCAATGCAACAAATCAATTAATTAACCAAAAAGTCATTTTGGTTTAAAACTTCACAGTTTCGGTAGTTGCCTGTTTTTCAGTTTAAAAGTTAGGTCACTGTTCACAAAAGTTCGCAAATCATAGACAAGCGAGTCAGCTCTTAGGGGTGCATTGTCAATGTGGTAGGTCTCTGGGGTAGAGGACTTCTTATCAAAGGATACAATAATGGCATTTTGGCATTTAGTTTCAGTCTATGATTTTGGCACCCATTATTTATTTTGTACATTATCACAACTAGCTTCTAAAAATCTACTTCCATTAGTACACTTTCAATCCTTCGTCTCAGTTCTTCACTCAAACAACTCTCCCCTTGTCTCCTTCTTAAGGACAGCAAATACCAAATGTATGCCTTCTAATTATAACTCCCTTAATAACTATTCTGACTCATAATTAGAGAAATTACACTATTTTATTTAAACCAATTAATAACAACTTCCCTTACTCTCAAACTCAACAGTGCCAGTATCCTAAAATGCATGTTTTACCTACACATCTGCATCCTGAAGCTGTTTTGCTGAATACCTTTCGGTGCTGTTAAAGCTCTATAGCAGCCAACACAGAACAGCATCTAAAGAACTTTCACAACTTTAAAAGCAGCAATACAATTAACTGTGACACATCTAATAAAGTGAAGCATTTAAGACCTTTTAAAGCAATTCATTCATGAGACAGGATTACTTATGTTCTGCCCGTTGTCGGCTAGGCAGCTTTTCGGATGTTACAGCTTTTGAAACTGTAAAACATGCTGTGCTCTTACACTTTTTCTGTAATTCTAAGTACACTGGGTTGGCTAAAGCTGCATGTACTACAAAGAATTATGTCTAGACCTCTCTGGTCACAATTACCAAGTTGTGTTTAAACATGAATGTCAAGAAATGTGCTGTGAAAGCATTGCTTCTCTGCTGAAGTGAATATCTGTAAATTAAGATTACCCAAAACACATAAGCTGGTTATGATTAGAGATCCAATCATCATTCTCTTTATTTTATACGTGTCTATCTCTTTACAAATATAATAATTTCCTCCTCAAGATTTGTCTATGCATATACAAAATGCTACTACATTAACACTTTGGACTTCTACTGAGTTTTTCCTGGATGCTTCACTATTTATTGCTTGGTAGTAACACTAGTTGCAAAATAAACAACCACTGGACCCTTCCAGGTATTATTAGAATAATACAAGAGACAATACCTTGCCTATATCTTAAATATACCTAACCTGTCTGGAATTGGTCAGAAAAAAAAAATGAAAAAAGTACGGCGGTGTGCGATGCATTTACCCATAACAGTAGATATTTGAATTCCTCACCACTGCAATAGCCTTTAGGCTATATGGGCTGTTTGCCACCAAAGAAACAGCCACCAGCCAGCTCCCTCACTCTGCTGACTGGCTAATACATAGGAGGGAAATCATCAGTCAGACTGAATATTGTCATAGGTGACTTCATGTTGCAATGGACAGATACTAGGTCTAAAAGGTTGGTGAAGGAAAAGTCACACTTACTTGGCTTCTGGAGGCCACCAACAGGGCATACATTTTATGCAGTGAATGTAATCTTGCTTTTGTCCAACTGTGCAATTGATCTTGGCCATTATTTACTGGAAAAGCTGCAAAATGACAAGAGGAGAAGCTCTTTTTGACCCTCTCTCCGTCACAAAGAAAAGCATCTAGACTCAGAGATAAGATTGCTGGTTACTGCACTGGCTTCACTACCAAGCCATCCATGGGGGAGTCAGTATTTGCTCACCTAAAGCAATATGTGATGCTTACTATCCCACTTTCTAGGTGATGGGCTCTGCCTTTCTCACCAAGGGGTACAAATTCTGAGCAAAAAAAAGCTCTTCCTCTAGTAAGACCTTCAATCAAGGCTAGATTGTTACACTTTCCACTCTGAACTCTAACAGAAATAACAAAGTGAAGTTACTCTGATTGTGACAATGAAGAACATCAATGAGAGCTAAGGGCAAATAATAATTTTACTCAATGGCTTGCAATCTCAGACAGTTAAATTTAAGTCACCCATAAAATGTTCAGTCTAGTTTAAAAAAAACAATAAAAATGCTATTTCTTCTGTTGTAATCAAGTAACCCATTCCAAGAATCAACAATTATTTCATAAAGCAAACTAGTAGTACCTTGAAAATGTGTTTGAAACATCAATTTCCAATGTATAAATGAAGCTCTGAGCTAGAGACATTCAATCAGAATATAAATCACTGTATGCTTTTTAATACACAATTAGATCACTCTTGGCTTTTTATATGATAAAGAAAAATATTCAAAGTTTTCAACCTTTCATTACATGGCAGGTTTTTAAAACACAATAACTGCACTTGGTAATTATATGTTTTAGTGACTCCAGGATGTTGTGCATAAAGTCCTATTGAACCAAACTGGGCTTTCATATTTTAATGCTGTTCTTACTAAGTTAATGATGGCATTAGCATTTTTCCTTTTAGAGCTGATAATTTAGTGATATGCCTAATTAGTTTTGATCCCCAATTCCTAAAGTCGTTCACATGATTAACAAATGCAAGTGAGGCCTTCATGATCACATCCAGATCCTTGAACTTGGGCATTTTTGAGTTTGTGCATGTGCAAACTATAAAATACTGGCTGTTGAACCTTCACTTTCTGAAGAAAAATGTGAGCAATGCAAAATGTATTACTACAGTACTGTTGTCCCTTGCATAGATAAGAAAGTCATACAGTTTACCTTATAATCTACAGACATCTTCAGCACTAGAGGTTTCTTCTAGATTTATATCATCAGCATAAATATAGTGAAAAACAGATGCGTTTAACCAACCCAATTTTCTGAACAAGTCAAGCAAGTATTCCTAAGAAGCAAAACTTGATGTACCCTCCACCCAACTTTAAATCATTCAGTTCTCAAACCTTGCAACCCAGCATCCCAGTAACTTGGCAATCAGCATCCTGTGGTTTGCAGAATCAAAAGCTTCAGAAGTCTGCATAAACACCCACTTTACATTTTTGCTCCAAGGCTACTGCATTAGTGGAACATGCCAGAAAGTAGCAGTGAACCTGCACTGCGGGATGTTAGAAACACATCATTGTTCAGTTGTTAAAATAACCAGTTTAGAACTAAATCTTTACAAGGTTTTACCCAAATGACCAATTGGTCTATAGAGAAGAGTCATTTGCCATTCTGATATCTGTCAGCTTTAGTTTTACAAACAGTTTTAATGATGGCTCTTTTCCACTCTGTAGGTACATAACTTATCCTCAAAAGCAACTTGTAGCGAGATATATTAAAAGTTATATTATGTCCAACATACTCTCAACCACTCCTCCTGATTCTCGCTCCCTCTCCTTTACTACATCTAAAGAAAGCCTTTACATTATTCATTCTTAAAATATATTTGCCTCACTAAGAACATTTACCTAGACTTTTGTCAATTAATGTACTGTATTAAGATGTATCCCCTTTGCCTTGCATATAAATACTGTTCATGTATGCACGGTTTTCCAATAAAAGTGGAGCTTTTTGCCCTGGGCCTCCACTGAAACTGGATTACTCTGGTCAATAAAACAGTTTTTATTTATTAAATCTGCCAAGGATTTTAAACAACCTTATTAATTTTTTTAATTAAAATCTCCACTGTATCACAAGTATTTACAGGTTCTGCAAACTTCAGCTTTGAGTTATGCTCCTCTCTAACATCAGTAGGAACACAGAAAGCATTGTTCAGCTGTTTGCAATAGCCAGTCAGCTTTTTAACAATACAAATCCTTCTGCCATTGCATATCAAAAGGGATAGGAAACTGGTGTTTATTCGGAGCAGATTTAATGTCTCTAAAGAAAGTCCTTCAATTTACCTAACTACTGCTTTTTAGTTTGATAGCATCACTTTCAGGGCCAACTGTCCTTTCAACTTCACTACCCAAGTTATAGCAAGTCTCTTAAAATACTGGCATTTATTGGTTTTGCATTGCTTAAGGCCTTCTTTAAATTTTGATTACTCTAAAAGGCATTCTCCTTAAGAACCTCATTCAAACTAAACTTTCAAAACAACCTCTCTTTAAAATTTGTATAATATTAAATTTAGTGTTTCAGCCAGAACAGCATTCTATTTCCAATGTTAACTCATCAACAGCTTCATTATAACCTGTTTTAAGAAATGCAACATATTTACATTTTGCTTTTTCCAGTGCCTAATTACAACAATCATTATTACAACTTTCACATAAAATAAAGTGATCTCTGCCTGACAGAGGTGGGAATAGCTTATAGAAAAAGTACAAGTGTTTGTTAATAATACTTACAGATCAAGACTATTTTACCTAGCATATGTTTGTCTATTACTGAATTAAAATTATTCCTTTTTTTTTTAAATAAAAGCAATTGCCTTGATCAACTAGTTAAATCTCACACTACTGGCAATAATATTCTTGCTATTACAATGTTAACAGTATAGGTAATATACAAGTTCTAAGCTTCACAATGAGGTTATTACAGAGCTTGTACTCCTATACTCTGGACTTGAGGACACTTGTCACATCATCTAGAACCATTTTAAATTATCTGGATGAATTGAGTGCAAAGACAGATTGTTCCAAATAGGAAATGCTGGGCTGTGGAATGAAATAAACTCACGGTAATTTCATAAGTGTCTGAAGTAAATACACCCTTGGTTTCTGTTGCCAAAAAAAATATATCTGTTCATTCTTAGACCATACATCTGTACCATATTCATCTCTACAGATTAGACAGAAAATATATCAGGACACTTCAAAATAATCTGTAACAACTAAATAAAACTGTGAATGTTTCAACCTTTTTCAAACAGTTTAAATGTACACTATGCATTTGGCATAAAATCTCTGGATCCTCTGCATTTCTGAGCCATAGACAGGTATCTGCAGAAAAGTACAGTTTTGTACCTACCATAAATGTAGATGTTCGAAGATCCACATTGCTGCAGTCCTAACACTTGGGTAGTCCGCTGTCCCAGTCGGCCCGAATACCAAAGTATAAGGCTGACGTCGGTCAGGGCGCATTAGTCTGACGTCAGGGTACAAATGCGCATGACCGACGTCATATCCTCAGTCTTTTCTTGCCCCAGATGTCAGAAGACCCTAAAAAGATAAGGCCAAAACCAAAAAACACCAAACACTCCTGTACCAAATATATATACAATATATACAATTTACAAAAGTACAACCCCACCCACACAACCACCCCTAAACACAGAGGGAAGGAGGGAGGGTAAATTGGACTGCAGCAATGTGGATCTTCGAACATCTACATTTATGGTAGGTACAAAACTGTACTATGTTCTTCATCCCACATTGCTGCAGTCCTAACACTTGGGTAGAATCCCAAAGCTGAGGTAAGGGAGGCTGGCAAATCATAAAGAAGCTGGAGCTGTCAACATGCCCTGCAAAATAGCCGTGGCAAAACCAGCCCTAGATTTAGAGTAGAGAGGAAGGTGGTAATGCTTAGAGAAAGTATGCACTGAACTCCAAGTAGCTGCCTCCAAAATATCCTTAGTTGCCACCCCCCTTAGAAATGCTGTTGAAGTGGCAGTAGCCCTAGTGGAATGAGGCCTAATCCCAGCTGGAATCTCCTTGCCATGATGGGAATAACAAAATGCAATGCAAAACCCAATCCACTTAGAAATAGTTTGTTTTGACACAGGCTTGCCCTGAGAACTCAAAGCAAAAGAAACAAACAACTGCTGAGACTGCCTAAAATCCTTAGTCCTGCTTAAATAATAACGCAACTGCCTGTGCACATCTAAAGTGTGCAAAATCTTTTCCCCCTTATTTTGGGGATCTGAATAAAAAGTGGGCAAATGAATAGTTTGGTTTAAAGCCACACTAGAGACCACCTTAGGCATAAAGGAAGGATTAGTACGTAATGATACCCTATCCTTATGGAAAATCAAAAAAGGCTCAACCGCCATAAGGGCCTGCAATTCAGAAACCCTTCTTGCAGAAGTAATGGCCAACAAAAAAGCAGTCTTCCATGACAAGTATTTCAATTCAGCAGTAGCCGCAGGCTCAAAAGGTTGTAGAGTAAGTTTCTCCAACACAAAATTGAGGTCCCAAGCAGGAGTAGGAGCTCTACGTGGGGTCTTATATTCTTTGCCCCTCTAAGAAATTGCTTGAACAAAGGATGAGAAAACAATGGTGGGTCACAATCATAGTGAGCTGAAATCGCTGCAGCATGAATCTTAATGGAAGAGAAAGACAAACCTTTGTCCAATAACTCAGTAAGATACTGAAGAGCCACACTCAAATTAGGCTCAGAAACCTCCAAATCCTTTGCTGCACTCCAAAATAAAAATCTCTTCCATTTTTCTGCGTACACTTTCCTTGTACTAGGTCTTCTGGCTTCCATAATCACATTCAAAACTTGTTGAGGAAGCTGAGACCTGCTGTGTTTCAAAACAGAATATGCCAGGCTGTTAGATGAAGAGAGTGAAGCTTGACATTGAGTAGATGACCGTCCCTCTGAGACAATAGGTGCGGAATCAAAGGTAAGGGCCATGGAGGCTTCCTTACCAGACTCCTCAGTAATGGGTACCAGTGTTGCCGAGGCCAATCTGGAGCTATTAAAATCATCCTTGGCTTGTCTTGTCTGACCTTTAGGAGTACCTTTGGGAGGAGAGGCAGAGGTGGAAAGGCATACACATGAAGATTTTTCCAACTGAAAGAAAGAGCATCCACTTTCCAAGCTGTGTGATGAAACCTTTTCGTGCAAAACTTTGGCAGCTGGTGGTTTAGTGGAGAAGCGAACAGATCTATGTCTGGAGTTCCCCATGACACTGTCAATTTTCGAAATACATGAAGATCCAGTTTCCACTCGTGGGGATCCATGATTTGCCTGCTTAACACATCTGCTAAGGAGTTCTGTGCTCCCGGCAGAAACCTTGCCTGAAGATTTAGTTGCAAGCTGAGCGCAGTCTCCCACAAAATCATTGCTTGCCTGCATAGAGGATAAGAATGAGTTCCCCCTTGTTTGTTGATGTACCACATGACAGTTGTGTTGTCTGTTAGAATCAACACCTGCCCTGGAAGAAGTAAATCCTTGAAAGCCATTAATGCAAACTGGACTGCTAACATCTCCTTCATGTTGATATGTAGATGCTGTAGTCTGGCAGGACACTTGTCTTGTATCCACTTTCCATTCAGATGAGCTCCCCAAGCAATGTCTGAGGCATCTGTCGTAAGAATTTGACTCGCCTCTGGCCGGGTCACAGAGAGTCCCTTGTTTAGGTGACATTCCTGAGCCCACCACAAAAATTCCCTTTGAATGCAAGGTATTATTTGAATGACAGTGTCCAAATCCTGGCAGTGCTGTGTCCATACATTTTTGAGATACCATTGCAGCTTCCTCATATGCAGTTTGGCATTGGGAAGCACCAGAATACAAGATGCCATGAACCCTAAGGCTTGAAGGACTGTCCTTGCAGTCAGCCCGGACTGAAGAGATAGTTGATGGAAGTAAAGAGACAGATTCTTTTGTTTGTCCGGGGTTAAAAAGGCCATCTGGGCTGCTGTATTCAGTCTCACACCCAGAAAGCACATGTCTTGAGAGGGTACTAGACTGGACTTTATTTCGTTCACAGAATACCCCAGGCATCTTAGCACTGCTATCACATATTCCAAATGTTGAAAAAGGTCTTCCTTTTCTTGAGCCAGAATCAGGCAGTCGTCCAAGTAAGGATAGATTTGTATGCCTTTTATCCTGAAGTAAGCTATCACTGGAGCCAGAACTTTTGTGAATACTCTGGGTGCAGTAGATAAGCCAAAGGGCAATGCAGAGAACTGATAATGAGAATTCCCAGCTCGAAAACGCAGATACTTCCTGCAACTTAGTCTGATAGGCACATGAAGGTAAGCCTCCTTGAGATCTAAAGTTACCATCCAATGATCTTTTCCCAGCAGAGGTAAAAGCTGTTGCAACGTCAACATCTTGAACTTGGGAATGTCCAGATAAGTGTTGAGGTTAGACAAATCCAAAATTGGTCTCCACGTGTTCCCCTTCTTTGGTACTAGGAACAGGCGAGAATAAAATCCTAGGCCCCTTTCTGGCACAGGAACCGGCTGAATGGCCCCTATTTGGAGTAACAGAGAAATTTGCTTGTGAGCCTCTTTCCTTTGTAGAGGAGGAATGTCTGGCATGCCTTTGAAAGGAGGCAAGGTATGGAAATAAAACCTGTAACCGTGGTGAATGATATCCAATACCCATCTGTCTTGGGTAATTAAACTCCAATTTTCTTTGAAAAGTGCCAACCTTCCTCCCAAAGGTGCTGCCAGGCGAGAAGGCTCTGGCAGCTGAAAAGGCAGGTCATTGGGTCTGTTTACGAAAGGACTGACCCCTGCCCTCACCAGAAGACTGAGCAGGAGAACTCCCTGTTCTAGGCCTAAAAGAACCTTGAGCTCTGCCCCTGCCACGCCTAGACCTACCCCTGGACTGGGAATCATAAGAAGGATATGTCCACCCCTTAGTAGGCCAGTTTCTACTAAACTTCGGAGGCTGAACCTGCAAAAAATCTTTAACAGTCTGCATAGACTTAGCCTTGTCCTCCATTTTCTTTAAAACTGCTTCCACAGGCGAACCAAACAACACATCAGATTGTAACGGAGCATCTAAAATCCTTGTCTTAACATGCTCAGCCAAATTCTGATCCCTCAACCAGGCGTGCCTGCGAAGAACAGAACCAGTGGCAGCTACCCTGGAAGAGGCCTGTACAGCATCAAAACCACATTGCAAAGAATGCTTACCCACCTGTTCAGAAACATGAACTAAATCCTGCAACTCTTTACACTCAATACCTTCCGCCAGAGCATCCACCTTAGACTTCAATTGTGAAAGGAGATAATTTTGGTATTTTAACATGTGGAACTGGCAATTCAAAGCCCTCATGGCTAAAGTGGAAGAAGTATACACCTTCTTTCCCCATCTATCCAACGCCCTTGCCTCTTTATCAGGAGGAACAGGATTTTTAACAACAGAAGCCTTAACACCGTTAGGCCCCTGAGAAACGGTTTCTGGGTCTGCCCTAGGACTCTTAAAAAGATACTTATGAGCTTCAGGCACCCTATAATACCTATCCGGTTTAACTGGGGCAGGAGGCAAAGAATCAGGGTTCAGGGAAGCCTCTGCAAAAACATCTACCACCACATCCAGAACAGGAGGTATAGCCAAAGGCCTATGCTGGGGTAAAACAAAATTCCCTTAGCCTTTTCCTGGAATCAGAAAAATCTTGACCTTCCCATTTAAAATGCTCCCTCATGGAATGAAGAGTCTCTGAAAAAGAAAAATCCTCAGGAGGAGAAGCGAAGGAGTAGAATCATCTACATCAGAATCAGAATAAGGAGGATACTCCTGCAAGTCTTCAGCCGAAGACTCAGAAGCCTCCGAACACTGCTCAAAACCCTCAAGCTCAGGTTCCACCCTAGGCCTCTTATCAGGAGGGGGCATAGAACCTCTAATCATAGTAATCAAATCTTCTGCCATTTTAAGCATATGTTTCTTAGGCAGAGACCCTGAAGAACTAGGAGAAACCCCCACTGAAGTTAAACCTGGCCTGCCTCTCGAAGAAGCCTTGGAAACAGAAGGGAGGGCCTAACCACCTTAGGAAGGGAGGGAGAACAGCTACCTGAGAAGCCCCCTCAGCCTGGCCTACCTCCTGAGAGGAAACATCCTGTAACAGTAAAGTCTCTCCCTGAGACTGCAAAGAGACTTCTGGCAGAACCTCCGGCTCCACCGAGCCCTCTAAAGAACCGACGTCCGGGACAAGACGGTTCTTCCAACCTAGGCTTTGCTGCTTTGTCCTTGCGCTTTTTTGACGAAGCGGGCGTCGGAGCATCCGACGGCATTTTATAATTACAACGCTTCCCAAAAACTAACCTGGCACAGTCTAGCCTTCTCTTAATAGTGCGTTTGTTAAATCTAGCACAAGAGCGACATCCAACAACGTCGTGCTCAGGCCCTAAGCAAGGTATACACAAGGTATGGTAATCCCTATGAGGTATCTGCTTCCCACAAGAAATACAATTATTCACTTTTTCTGACATCCGGTTAAATACTGAGGCAAGAAAAAACCAAAATATTCCCCAACGGGGTACTTAGCCAACTTTGATTCGGTCTGAAACTCCGACTTCAGAAAATTTCAGAACGCCAACCTGCACTCGCAAAACTGCTTCTGCATCGGACCATGCGGCAAAAAAGACTGAGGATATGACGTCGGTCATGCGCATTTGTACCCTGACGTCCTGACGTCAGACTAATGCGCCCTGACCGACGTCAGCCTTATACTTTGGTATTCGGGCCGACTGGGACAGCGGACTACCCAAGTGTTAGGACTGCAGCAATGTGGGATGAAGAACATCTTTCTTTGCAGTAAGTGGGCTTAAAAAAAACTTCTGAACAAGGGTATGAAAACAAAGTTTTCCTAAGCATTACAGATGTATTTTAAAAATATTTATATTTTCTAGTAACTTCAGTTTACCATTAAACAACTGCACCCTAGTCTTTATATGACACCACCCTGTCTAATATAGTTCTATTAAAGGTGCAGGGATCTAATACAGTCCTATAAAAGGTGTAGGGGTAAGAATTAGTCTCCTCTCCAAGGCATACTACTAAGCACTTTTTACTAAAGTAAAGTAAAGACCATTATTAATGGACTGGACATAGAGATGATGCAAACCAGTCTGCAGACTAATGTGATCTATCTATTGTAGATATAAACTTGGAACACTACACTCAATTTGTGCCACATACTGAGGTAGTTTGTTTGTTTCTTTCGGCTTTTCCCGGTTAGGGTTCACCACAGCGGAACTCCGGTCCGCTAATGATTAGTAGTTGATTTTTACATGCAGAGTTACCAGCCCTGACGCACAACCTTCAACGAAGGTACGCCCATTCACGCAGGTCTCCACGCAGAAGACGCTCTAGCTGAGAATCGAACCGGACAGAGTCTTACTGTGAGGCGACAACGCTACCGCAGCACCACCACCGCGGGTCAAAAACATCAAAAAAGAACTGGCCCAATTACTGAACCTTAAGACAACCCACATGTAATTACCTTTGGTTATGATAAAGAAGTTCAATCTTATTTCAGTGCTTATTTTCCTAAGCAGACTTATAAAAGTCAAAGCAAAGCACATGAATGTGAACAATAAAACAAAGACTACAAAAGTTTGAAACATTAAGTGACATAAATGTATTCTGATTAAAGAAACATTACAAGCCTACTTAAAAAATCTGCAGAAGGTTCAGGGTAACTAGCTTCAAAACACTTTGTTCCACTGACTGAAACACCAGGCTGAAAAAAAGAGTCTAAATTAAGCGAATCAGAGGCAACTAAACATCCTCTTTGAACTCTCCAGACAATTCCTTAACTCAGGATGACAGTGTAGGGATCAGCAAAGCTGAACATCTTCAGCCAGCCTAAAGTGGTAAGAGAAGTTATAACAATTGCGGAGCTCGACATACCAAGACTTGTCTAAAAAGTCATTCATAAGCTACAACTATGTTCTTAACAGAAAATACTGTACTGCAAACCAAACACTTAACAGTCTGAGTAGTAGCAACAAATATAAAGCACAGGTTGTCTAACACAATGGCCTGCAACAGCAACCATGAATGGAAGCACATAATTGCAAAACCATACCAAATACTGTCCCAAGCCAAAAGGTCAGCAAATGTAACAGCAGAGGTAAAACTCAATGTCCATAAGCCAGTAACCTGCCACACAGCCCACTCACAGGCGCGCACACATATACACATTAGAATAGTGCAACAGTGCAGTGAAAAGTAGCAATTGAATTACACTGCACTTATATAGACGCCAGAACTGATCATGAAAAAGATAAATGGCACCTTTGGAAGGTTCCTGAAAAGTCAAGTAACTTTATACAATTTAGATGATAAAAACACAAACATATTCAAGAGTCCAAAGCTTAAGATGAAACAAAAATTAAAGACAAACACCAACCTAAGTAGTCAAGCTGACACGGTCTTGGACTAACAAAAGATAAGCAACTCTTTGGCCATAAATGCATATACTGTATCACCAAAACGGAATGAAATTAAGTATTTCAAAATATGGATTAACTCTGAGATTTTGTAGTCTTTGCATTACATCCTGGTGAAGGATGCTGTCAAATGCCTTTGACAAATCCAGATAAAACAAATGAATAAGAAAGTTGAAATTTGAGGAGTTAAGGAAACTAGAAATGCAGAAGACTGGCTAAACAGGATCATTAATTGGTGCAAATTATGCTGGTTGGAATCAGAGGTTACTATATAGCTTAAGGGCTAAAATTTAATTTAAGAGACACAAACACATTCAAAACACTTGCCTGTCAATGATAACATACTAAGTGGCCCATAACTAGAAAAAGAGTTCTGTTTTTATGCAAAGGCATGACAGCATCCTCTTTCCGTTTAGGTAATACAAGACCACTGGCTAATGATTCCTGAAACAAGTCAATATAGGCAAAAGTTCTGCAGTATTTCTCAATAAAAAAATCCAGGGATTGAATCTGGGTCCATAATGTATTTGACCTATGTTTAAGTGGCTTTTAGATGACTGTATGTGTCCTAACAAATACTGTTACAATAACAATGAGTCTGCTTTCTACATGGCCTTAGGACCTAAATGCAGTTTGGGTAAACAATGACATTAGAGAGTGACCTTAACAGAGCAAGAACCAATTAATTCTCTTGAGGTACCCAGATGTGAAGTTTTGTCTAACACAAAACAGCCAAAAAGTTTTCATTAAAAAGAGTTGCTAACATATTATTACTGGTAATAATTTCATCACGATTTAAATCTATTCTTATTCATTTCTGTTGGGGTACAAGTCATTTGTTTTCTAGTGGTGGCTTCTCCTTTTGTGTTCTTTTTCAGTTTTCTTGACTCAACAAAATGGTTTCATCTTGTAATACTTAGAACTCCTTACCAGTGGTACATGTCCGTCACTTAAACTACAAAGTTCTTCATAAATTATTTTGAAACAGATCCAGTATGGAGAATCCAAACTCAGTTCCCCACATGAATACAGCCCGAGATACTTCTCCAAATGCATATGCACTTAATACTTAGGGAAAATCACTTTTTTTTTCTTTTGTTGGAGGGCAACCACCCATGCACCTTCCATGTGGGGGACGTTACACTCCTTACTTTATATATATATATATATATATATATATATATATATATATATATATATATATAGATATAGATACACACACATATATATATATATATATATATATAAACAAACAACTCTACAGTTGCAAAAACCTTTGGGAAAAAGAGAAAACAACCTCAGTTTGAAACATGGCTCACATTACAGCAATCACAAAAGTACATTCTGGGAACCAAAGCATGGAGGGAAACTACCTTTGGGCGGTACATTTCCAGCAGCTCTACATTTAAACAGCTATAGATCTCCCTTCTGCAACGGTCAGCAAATGTTTATTCCCAAGATGTCTTTTCCCCATGTCCCAATCAGCCTTACAGAAATTCCTTTGTTAAACAGAGAAAGTTTTTATTAATACACAAAACACATCACCATAGGACTGATCGGCAAATCCACATTTATCAGGTCCCATTCAATAAAATGCACCATTTGCTGAGAACAGCTGGTGTTTGCAAATCACAGTCAATGAGTAATACATTTCATGTTCTTTTTCAGCCAAACTACAAACTGTTCAAGCATAGAGAGGAGGGAACATTATGCATTACATAGCACTAACTTCTTCCCATTATTTATGTTTGTTAGATCTTGAAGCTAGCATATGTAAGCAATGAGAGAGGGGGCTGCTTATGTACATGTGTTTTGCTTTTACAGTTTTGGGTGATCTGTGTTGTCAAAACTTAGATTTCAGTACACTGGGTTGCTTCTTGGGTGCATGGTCATTTGGTAACTTGGCTACATATGCTTTGGGAGACAGTGATAAAAAGCAGCCCTGTAAAGCATCCTGCAACTTTATTATTCCAAGACACAGGAGTGACAGGACTTGCTTAACAGGTAAAATGGATGACCTAATATTTGTTGAAGCTAAATGAATTAGTATAATATTTACTACACTGTTATGACAGTCCAAATTCTGTCCATAGCCATTTGCATTACTAACTTAAGTGCACTATAGTACTTTCTAAAAGATATTAAAGCCCTCTGTGTAAAATTTATGAAATTTAAGTCATTCAGGAGTGTTGCACTCTCATTCTGGCACTTCTTGGGAGAAGATATACCTTTCTCAACAAAGAAAACAAATCAAAACAAACAAAACAAAATTTCTGCAATCGAAACCAACTGCTGTCAGTACCTTGTGTCCCAGGCACGATTCGATCGTTAATGCCTCTGCTTCTCAACAAATAAACAGAAGAGTTAAACTGAACAAATGTTACCCTTTATAAAAATCAAGATGCCACCATACATTTTATTAAACGTGAAGTTAGAATAACTGCTACAGATTGATAGAAACTACTGTGATATCTGTATTAAACCTTGTTTTCTTAATAACTGAAACACCAACACTCTCAGTAATTAGAACAGCTAGTAGTTGCTACATATTTACAAAAACAGCAAACACCCGTACTCATGTTAGAAACATTGTGACCAGTCTCTGGCAATAAATAAATACATACATACTCAACAGGTATTGTTACTGTAACCTAGAGGTCTTGTTGTTTTTCTTTTGGCTTTTCCCGGCTAGGGGTCGCACAGCGGAACTCCAGTCCACTAATGATTGGCAGTAGATTTTTTTTACGGGTGCCGAGGTGCCAGCTCGACGCCCAACCTTCAACGAAGGCATGCCCATTCTATGCATGTCTTTCGAATGCCACTCGACCGCGGGGAGGACATGCAGATTCCACACAGAAGGCGCTCCAGCCGAGAATCGAATGGGAGAACCTCTTGCTGTGAGACAACAATGCTATCGCTGCACCACCGCGGCTCTGCATACTGTAACCTAGAGGTCTAAACTGCCCAAATAACTTAGGTGGTAGTGGTGCACGCAAGACAATTTTATTTCCTTGCTGTAACATCCCAGAGGAAAACAATCAGACTCCCTTCTGAGTAACACGTACAGTGGATATAAAAATTGTACACACCCCTGTTAAAATTCCAGGTTTTTGTGATATAAAAAAGAGAACACAATAAATAATTTCAAAACTTTTCCCACCTTTAATGTGACCTATAACCTGTACAATTCAATTGAAAAACAAACAAATCTGTTAGGGGAAAAAATAAAAAATGTACAATAAGCTGGTTGCATAAGTCTGCACACCCTTAAACTAATACTTTGTTGAAGCACCTTTTGATTTAATTACTGCATTAGTCTTCTTGGGTACACACCTGCCATCAATTAAAGAGACTCTGATTAACCCCAAATAAAGTTCAGCTGTCCTAGTAGGATTTTCCTGACATTTATCCAGTTGCCTGCTACAGCAAAAGCCATGGTTCGCAGAGAGCTTACAAAGCATCAAAGGGATCTCATTGTTGAAAGGTATCAGTCAGGAGAAGTGTACAAAAATTTTTTTTACACCATTGGATATACCATGGAACACAGTGAAAACAGTCATCAAAAAGTGGAGAAAATACGGGACAACAGTGATGTTGCAAAGAACGGGACGTCCCTCCAAAATTGATGAAAAGACAAGATGAAAACTGGTCAGGCAGGCTGCCAAGAGACCTACAGCAACACTGAAGGAGCTGCAGGAATTTTTGGTAAGTACTGGTTGTGTACTACATGTGACAATCTCCTATATTCTCCATATGTCTAGGCTATGGGGTAGGGTTGCAAGACAGAAGCCTTTTCTTACACCGAAAAACATCCAGGCCTGGCTAAAATTTGCAAAACAATACATAAAGTCTCCCAAAAGCACATGGGAAAATGTATTATGGTCTGATGAGACCAAGGTTGAACATTCTGGCCACAATTCCAAAAGGTACATTTGGTGCAAAACCAACACTTTGCATCACCAAAAGAACACATCCCCACGGTGAAGCATGGTGGTGGCAGTTTCACACTTTGGGGTTGCTTTTCTTCAGCTGGAACTGGGGCTTTAGTCAGTCAAGGTGGAAGGAATTATGAACAGTTCCAAATACCAGTCACATTTGGCCCAAAGCCTTCAGGTGTCTGCTAGAAAGCTGAAGAAGACAAGGAATTTCACCTTTCAACACAACAATGACCCCAAGCATACATCCAAATCAACAAAAGAATGCCTTCACCAGAAGAAAATTAAAGTTTTGAAATGGCTCAGCCACAGCCCAGACCTAAGTCCAATAGAAAATCTGTGGGGTGACCTGAAGAGGGCTGTGCACAAGAGATGCCCTCGCAATCTGACAGATTTGGAGCACGTTGCAAGGAAGAGTGGGCAAATATTGCCAAGTCAAGATGTGCCATGCTGATAAGACCCATACCCAAGAAGACTGAATGCTGTAATTAAATCAATAGGTACTTCAACAAAGTATTAGTTTAAGGGTGTGTACACTTATACAATCAGCTTATTGTACATTTTTTATATTTTTCCCCAAACAGATTTTTTGTTTTTCCAATTGAATTATACAGGTTATAGGTCACATTAAAGGTGGGAAGAGTTTGAAATGATTTATTGTGGTCTCATTTTTTATACCACAAAAACCTGGCATTTTAACAGCTAATTGTGAAAAGGCAAACTTGCTTAAGATGTCTTCAAGAAAGAAATGGTGACAGATGGAGGTCTATAAAAATACCCTTACTTAATAATTCTGATATTATGGCCTCCATGTCTGCAAGGAATGCCCTATCAATATCACTAATACCAGGCATAACCATAACTGGATCATACAGAATGCCTTGCCTATTCATTCTATATGGAGCATCTCCAATATCAGCTAACCTACACTCCTAGACATAGGGAGGGGATGATAACTTGATCTCTCAATCTATTCTGAAAACACAATTTTTGTGCCTCTTATGACCAATATGTTCTATCACTTTTACTGGTGCCACTGTTGAAAAATAATTGTAACTTTTTCATAGACAGTTTACTGTAACCAACACTGTCGCCATCTGTTTCTCCCTCCAACATTATCACACATGTTACATTCATGTTCCCTACAAACAAAAAGACAAACTTGACCCAAAGCACTTCACCATTCAGGGACTCTTCCAAAAGCAACTACCCCATAAATTGAGATGTGGCTTTCAGTGTCATAAAATACATCTACAGTTACAGTACTTTATAATTCATCTTAAATGAAGGCATCTCCAAACATCTCAGAAAGATACAAGCAGAGGGTGGTGCAAAAAAGCATTCTTGTGGAATTTCAAGTTAAATAAATTGCATAACAGACAAGAGAAAGATCTGATCTATCTACCAAATGCACAATTAACCGACTCTGACAGGCAAAGAGATAGCAAATATGACTAAGGCAGAATATCTAATGATATTATAGGAGGACAGTCAAACATGAAAGCCAAGAAACACAATGTACTGTCCTGGCATGGAATAACATTGTCTTCTTTAAGAACCCACAAGATATTATCAAATTATTAGCCAACGAATTCAGCACCACCCTTAACTGGAAGAAATAAACTCTGCTCCTAACATGTTAGATAATCAAAGCACTGTACATGCCTCTTGACCTTACTGAAGCAGCATTATACAAAATCAAAAACACAAGCTAAATGGGCTCCAATAACACCCCTGGGTGTTCCCTCAGTGCATTAAGACATAACACGCCATACCTCCAGTATATCATAGTGAAAACTTATCCCCATGGGTGTAGTTCCTGAAGTGTCACCTGGTAGAAGTGGTGTCAATTCACAAGGGTGGGGCCTCACTAGTGGTCCCCAATAGAAAGGGTTGTCACAAAACTTAGGCATGCTATGACAAGGCAAATAACCAAAGATCCTACAGAGGTATTAAGAAATATTTTGAACATTTTATGAAATAAATATGGAAATCAAAAAAGGCACATACAGAAATATTCATGGAAGACAATTTGCTAAGATTAGAAGAAGATAAGGCTCAGCAAGCAATAACAGACAGGAGACAAGATAATAATGGTGATGTATAAAATCAATCAACAGTGAAGTCTCCAGGAACAGATGGCATTCCTATGGAAGTTTGGAAGATGGCAACAAAGAACATGATAAAGATCTGGAAGTTCTGATTAAGAGAAGTTTGAAAGAGAGGCAGCATCATCGAAGAAAGCTGTGGTGGCTGCATTACTTAAAGAGGAAAAGAACCCTCCTGCTTCTTATAGACCCATTTCAACTTTAAACCATGATTATAGGGAGTTTATGTCTATACTAACCAACAGAATGGCAAAGGTGTTGCCAAAAGTTGATAGAATGGTTTTGTGTAGGGAAGGCAAATATCTGGCAACATTTACACTTGCTAAATCTAGAAAAAGACAAATTGGTGTTGTAAAAAATGTTGAGATATAAAATAAATTAAACAAAGGCTATACCAGTAAATTACACACCCAAACAGGAATTGATTCAGCAACAACCACATTTATGGTGGCATGATAAGATGTGGTATTTAGGTACATGGATTAAACAAAAATTCTGTTAAGACAATTAATTCAAAAACTGAGAAACTGGAAGCTTTTGATTATGGATATGGACAGTGGGATACAAGCTGCAGTGAAAATGTTTTAATCCTTTTCGTTTCACATACAAGACAGGCACATGCTATCGACTACAGAGGAAGTTGTGAGAGAGGGGAAGGAGGAAAGACTTCAGATAACATGGTTCTCACCATAGAACAAGGTGATTTAGGGCTGCCTTCTCTGAAGGGATACTTCACAGCTATGTAGTGAAGGCTCATATGCAAACCACAAGTAGAAGGTTATAAATCAGTGGAAATGGACAATGATGAAACAAAGGGGAGTTTGAGAAATAAGGAAAGAAAAGAATTTTGGATCAATAACCACACAAAACACTATATTCGTAAAGCAGTAAAAAATATTCCAAGAACTAAGCCAATATGTTAATATAGAGTGAGAGCATGAAGGGACATATAAAACAGGCAAGATTAGGCTAGAATTTACTGACTAAAATTAGTAAAGGAACCAAGGTATTGGGAGCAAATAACTAGCAAAGGAAAAGTACTATAGTGCGAAAAGGCCAAGCAGAAGTTTGGACTACAAGGTAGAGAGACTACCTTCCCCTAAAGGATTGTTAACAGAATATAGACAAAGAGAAAGCAATATAGGATCATTAAGTGAAAGACTAGCTATGGTAAAGGTTTTAGTTGACTCCAGAACTGAATATGCTATTTAAAAAGGGATATCTGCACAGATATTTTCATATGTAGACAATGTTTCCTCGGATAATTAGCAAATGGTATAGGTTTGATGGGAGACAGACAAGTAATTTGGGATATTTTTTTTCTTTTTGGAATGTAACAAGTTGTTAGATTAAAAAGAAATCTTACAGAAGACTTAACAAACATGGGGATGGAATTGTTGTAACCAACAAAAGTATTCGTTTGAGATGGATCCAAATTGCCTAGATTTATCAAGACCTTACCAAGTTTAATAGTATTGCCAAATAAATAGGTAGAAAATGGAACTCAATATCTAAACCAACTGCTATGTACTAAATATTTTAAAGGAGATAAAAACTGGAGGTGGAATCTTTAGAAAAGGAAAGTAACAAATTACATAGACATAAATTGAATTTATGGGAACAACACATGCAGAATAAATGTTCATGAGGAGGAGTGAGATTTAAGAAAATCCTGGAATTAAGCGGTTTGTGTAATGTTAGAATGAACGATAATTGTTTAAAAAAATAAAGACGAAAAATGTTAGATAAATAGAAAATAAAACAAACAATAGAAAGTGAATCTATGTCACTGTTGGAAATTTAATTTAAGATGTTTAAAAAAGTTCTATGAAAAGTAATGGGAGTATTTATTATGGAGTTGGTTTAGAATGATAAACTGGGATATTTGTTGCTTCTTGACAAGAACCAATATGGCTTTCTAAAGAAGTTGCAGCAATACTAGATGAAAAGCTTGCAATACATACTGCATATTTAGAGATAGCCAAAGTCTCCAATAGTAAACCAAGTACTCTCAATTCACTGGATAAGTAACTCACTAGACAGACAGCTGGCTGATGGACAGAATGCAAGCGAATGCAGTAGATTACTAACTTACAGCTCATATGGGATTTACCACTGTGGTAGCATAGGATTTGGTTCTTGGCCCATTCTCTGATGTTTTCTTCTCTGACATGGAGGATTATGACAATATACAGTAAGAATGACCAAGTCTGCAGACAATTGCAAAGAGGGCAGCATCATCGTTTTCCCTAAAATAAACTTTTTCCTTACATAATAGGTCGAATAACACACATTTTATTTTACTCTACATATGTTTACAGAGAAACTCTGACTAGGCCAGAAGCCCATTTTAAGCAGAGGCCCGGGGAGAAAGGCTCCACTATAAAAATTAACCTTTACAGTAATAGCTGCAATGTAACAAAGTAAAAGCTCCACTACAGCAATTAAAAAATATATATATATATATATATATATATATATATATATATATATATATATATATAAAATGACAGTACAGAAAAGGTAACATGAAAGACAAGTATTCCCAACATGCAAACATTTAAAACATTCAACACTAAAAGTGTCATATTGACCTTTGGTAAAGCAAAGTGTTCCCAGTTAATTACCACACTACATGTCAGGCCTTAAAACTGGATCAGGACCAGAGGATAATGAGAAATGACAATTTCACCTTTGACCAACGCAGCAAGAAAGTTTTTATTGGTCCCCTAAGTGGTCTCCCATCAGCACAATTGCTTCTGTGGGATGTGGTGGGGGTGGGGGGCAGATTGGTTTAACCCCCAAACTGGGACCATGATGGACAACTGAATATTTTCCACAAGCCAAAGAACGATTAGACTTGAGTTAACAAATCAGGAAAGTTGCCAGCATGTTCTACAGGGAAGCAGTTATTCCTGTATGCACATCTTATAGGTTCATACTAGGCTATCTGCCCTAGGGCATTTATAAGCCTAGCCAGAGTGTGTTTGGCTTTCGCCACCCATTTTAAATTAATTTTGCTATGCCCTTTTTCGAGGTTAGTATACTGTGCCTCTGTCTAACAGTGACACAGAAATGATACCCTGGGTAAACCTACGCTCTCCCGTCCACTCATCGAGATTCCTCTTGAAGAGAGTCAATGAGGGACTTTGCCTAACCTGGACTGGGATTTTATTCCAGAGTGAAGGGAGCCTCTGGGTTATGAATCTGTCCCTCCAGCATGTCCTATTTATTTCAGTGCTGAGGTTCAAGTCTCTCGAGCGCGTGGCTCGATGGGATTTGGATTTTCTGAGGTGCAGCATGTCCATTAATTCTGGGTTGGACATGGCTTTATACGTCAGGCACAGATTGCCTCTGAGCAGGCGGTATGCCACTGAGTAGAGCTGGAGTTTCTTTAACTGGGCAGTATATGGCATCTGTTTGAGCCCTTTGATCCTCTTGGTGAGGAACTTTTGGGGTCTTTCCAGTTGCTGCAGGTGTCTGGTAAGGTACATCCCAAAAGGGGCTTTGTACTCAATTATGGGCATGATGAGGGATGAGTAAGAGGCACTATGACCTCTTCTGATCTAGATGTGAATCCCTTCATGATTAGGTGGGCTATATAAAATGTTTTTCTAACCACTTTGGCCACGTGGTTGTCAAATGAGAGATTGCTATCAACTTGGGTCCCCAGATCCCTAATTACTTCTTCTGTACTTAATGGATTACCACCTATGTGGTAATTTGTGGGCACTTTGTTTTTGCCAAAGGGGATGACTATACACTTTTTGGCGTTTAGCTTGAGGCCATGGCTCTGGCACCAGTTGTCTGTTTCTATGAGGCCCTTTTGGAGGATGCTTGTGTCGGTTGGAGAGTCGATTATGGCGCCCAGTTTGCAGTCATCTGCGAACTTGGTCAGCCACAGTCCTTACATGTTGGCCTGTACCTCCGAGAAATATATACCGAACAAGAGAGGTCCCAGGACTGAGCCTTGTGGGACACCACTTGTAACTGGTTTGGAGTCTGACATGGCTCCAGCAATTCTAACCATGTGGGTTCTGTCCTTGAGCCCGTTTGCAACCCATCTAGTGAGCTTATCTATAATGCCCGAGTGGGGTATTGTATTGAAGGCATTTGCGAGGCCCAGGTAGGCTGTGTGGACCACCTTCCCCTCGTCAATGGCCTTGGTGACTGTTTCAAAGAAGTCAACCAGGTTTAAGAGGCAGGATCTGCCCTTAAAGCCGAACTGGGTAGGATCCAGAGTCTGTAGGTCCCCAATATCTTTATTTATGAGGTCCATGATGATCCTTTCCATAGCTTTGCAGACCAAGCTAGTCAGGCTTATGGGGCGATAGTTTCCAGGATCCGTTGAGGCACCACCTTTGTGGAGAGGGACCACTGTTGCTGTACGCCACTCTTTGGGTACATATCCTGTAGTAAGGCTGAGATTGAACAGTAGTTTTATGTTTGGGTTTAGCTCTTCTTGGAGTTCATGTAGGACGCAGCCCGGGACACCGTCTGGTCCCATTGATGCTGTGTTTTTTGCTTTGGAGAGGGCGGCTCTTACCTGAGCATCTGAGATGTCAGGGGGGCAGCACTCTGCTGGGATAGATATTTGCCCTTTTGGTGGAGGGGGGGAGAAGTTTGCGCTGAACCTGTCAGCTAGCATGTTGGCAATGTCTGTGGGTTCGGTGTATTTTTTGTCATTTTGGACTAATTCTGAGCATACCTGGGAATTCCCACCCAGGTTACTAACATAACTAAAGAAAGCCTTGTGATTATCCTTAGTGTCCTGTGCAATTTTTCTGTCGAAGCTGGCCTTAGACGATTTTATGAGTGCCCGTAGTTTTTTGCCAATACTGATCAGAGATGCCTTTCCTTTTTGGGATTATGCTCTATCGTGTAGTAGCTTCCTCCTTCTATTGTATAGTTTGTTTATGGCTGGGGTCCACCAGACAAGACGTCTGCCTTTGAAGGATTGGGTCTTGGTTTTATTTGGGATTGCATGATCCATGCATTCCTGAAGGTGTTCACAGAATGCGTTTGTAAAGGATTCTGCGGTCTGGGCCATATTTTCCACAGGCCCGGGGGCTTTGAAGGATTCCACCTCAGTTTTGAGGAGTGTGAAATTTGCTTTAGAGAAGTTTTTCACTGTGGTTTTCTGGGCAGGGGGTGGGGTCGGGATGTGAATATCCGGTGAGATTAGTTTATAGTCTGATCTTACCAGTGAGGGATACACTTCTGGTCTGGAGCATAAAGTCCCCATGTTGGTGATGATCAGGTCCAGTATGTTTTCCACTCTTGTGGGAGTGGTAATAAGTTGTTCCATAGCATTTGAGTTTATACATTCTAGGAACCTTTGGACTAGGGTGTTGGAGCTAGAGTAATGCTTCCAGTCTATGTTTGGGTAGTTGAAGTCGCCCAATATAATGGTGTTTGGAGAGACCTTCATATTTTCCAGTGTTCTCAGGAAGGCCGAGTGGGGTTCCTGGGTTTGGGAGGGTGGTCTGTAGCAGGCTATAAACTGGAAGGCAGTTTTACCCACTGTTAGTTGCACATGGATAGTCTTTGATGCTTCGTGCTGTGCCACCAACCTGGAGGTGTGGGTATCTTTGAAGAATATTGATACTCCCCCTCCTTTTGTGGTTCGGTCCAAGTTTTGGGGCTGAAAAGCATGGTATGAGGTATAACCTGGTAGTGCTGGGTTGCTCTCGGGAGCCTTGAACCAGGTTTCTGTTACTGCACAGATATCGATGTTCTCCATGCTAAGGAGAGTTTCGACTGCGTGCATCTTGATGTTTAGACTTTTGGCGTTGAGTAGCATTACTCTTAGTTTCTTATCCCTTGTGATACCTATGGAGGTGGGTTTGTCTTTTGAGCCTTGCCTAAAAAAGGCACTATGGGGGTAGCAGGAGCCTTTGCCAATATCCGAAAGCCCAGGGGTGACAGGTGCAAGCCGTCCCTAGCGAAGCATCGTGGCTTGTCGAGCATGTCATCCCAGGCTGACAGGCATTGGATCCCCTTTGAATGACACCAGTACTTAAGCCAATTGTTGAAATTGATCATCTTGTCTTCATATTGTGGCATCATTCTTGATGAGGGTAAGATGCTACTCAAGGCCAGGGTCATACCAGCCTGGGCTACATGCTCAGAGAGCTCCTCTATGTCTCTTTTCATGTAGTCCAGGGAGGTACTTCTCAGGTCATTCACACCAGCATGGACAATGACGGAGTCATATTTATACTTGCCTTGGAGTGACCTGTGTGCTTGTGTTATGTGGCGGATCCTAGCGCCCGACAGGCAGCTCACCGTGACCTTCTCCTTGTTCAGCCTGGTGAGCGGGACATCAGTGTGCCTAACGATAGAGTCACCTATTACAAGTGTATCAGGTGTGTTGTTTAGCCTTAAGGGCTGTGTCTGTTCAGCACACTGGCTTTGTGAGCTATGTGTTGCACGTGTTTTGTTTTGGGGTAGCGGTTGCTTGGGTGTCTGCTTTGGAGGTCTCTGCTGCTTAGGCAGATTTTTATTTAGAGCCTCCTCTGTAATCCATCTAGTTTTAGATTATAATAATTCTTCTACAGTCTCCCATGCACCTTGTCCAGTTAGAAAAGGTCCAAAGACTCTTTAATAAGCAGCACAACTGCCTCAATAACTTGAATTATTCAGAAAAGCTAAAAGTGTCAATCTTCTTGGTATCTTATTGTCACCTCAAAGGTGATTTGTACCTTTTATTCACGGCTTTGAATGACTCACTGCTTTACAAAAAACTCTGCTTGAAATCTGTCAGAAGGAATACCTGAAGAAATAATTTTAACCTAAAACCATCATGACCATTAGTAGTAGGCATGAAAGATTCATCATCCAGCTCCCATGTCTCTGGAATAAACTTTGTCTCAACTGTAAACAGCTCAAGTATCTTTCTTTGCATTTAAGAAGCATGTAAATTACAAAATAAGATGCCAGTCAAAGTTTTTAGATGACTAACAAACTGAAAGCTCTTTTCACAATGATATGAAACTATGCTTACACTGTCACCAGATCACAAAGTGGTGTCAGAGTTTCTACAGTTTTACATTTTTAAAATGGAAGGCAACCTAAAACGTGTATAAGTATGAAAGCTCTGTAAATGCCTCTGTGCTACTTTCAGTTTAAAAGATAACAAAGCATGATGGAAAAAATACCCTTTGCCACTTTCTTTATGAAACCATAGCAAAATAATTCCAGCCCCCAGACTGTCCCATGCAGGTGTGTGTCAAATATCTACTAAAGCTCAGACAAGCAACTTCAATTACCATTCTGGAGACTGGAAGCAATGTGATTCAATGAGTAACAAAAACAAGTTGTTAATACTTGTTATGGCTTAGTTAATATTTAAAGAAATTTAATCATCAGGTCACTGCCATACTCGTCTATGGTTCTGCATTGCATCTGTTTCAGTCTCTTACATCATACCATGTCTGCTTTTTAAGTGCATCTCAGCAGTGCACCACCAAAAATAGTGTAAGCATATTCCAATCCTAATCAAAAGAAGAAAAATAAAAAGTGGGAGAACTGCATGGAGTACTGTTCAGCTCTGACAATTCTGCCTGAAAACTAACCCTATTTTCCAGACCTTCAATTGCTCCACTGGCACTGGTCACAATCGGAGGTCATTTTTCACAAATTGTCAGGCAGATAACACACATCTACTGCAGAGACCACTACCCACCCTTGTATTGCTACGTTTTAAGCTATCTTGCCTGCATTGCAAATTACCTTCTGAAATGGGGGATAGAAGAGTGCCTATGACTTACAATTCAAAAGCTAGGGACTAGAGAGAGAATTGTGTTATCATAAAAGCCATTTCCAAAATAACAACACACAATGGAATGCAGCACAAAAGCTTCAGAGTACAGCACCAGCTGCTTCAGTTAATGGCGAGTATTAACCAGGGCATCAATGCATTTCAATTGGTGTTGCTGAACAAGTTTAAAACATTAATACTCAAACTCCCTTCAGCTATGCATTTCCTTCCCACACTTGCATTACTAAGACACTGACTGCCCACTCGTACCCAATGTAAATTTCTAAGACTGGTATGCAGTTCTCAATACACAAACAGCTCATTAACTGCAATAAGGAAAACTGTCCAACTCTTTTGCAAGCATGGTTTAAATAAATAAAAAATATACAAAATAAAATATGTTTTTTAATTACCCTTTGAGTGCTTCCTACCCAAAGGCCCTAGATGTGATAACTAGGCCTTCTCCAGCATCCCTGATATTATCACTCTTGTATCTGAACATCCTCAATAGGTTCCTTTTTTCCCCTTTACAATATGCAATGAAAAAAGTGTGCTACTCTTGCTTTACTCTCCACACTGTCCACAAAAACAGAACCACGCTCTTCCCAAAAGTAAAGCAACATGTTCACTCTTTGGGAGGTGAGCACAAACTCCACAACACATTCAGTAGTTTATCTGGTTCAGATCACACTTCTGTAGTCCCTCCAACAAATTAATACAGTTTGGCCACATTCGTTTAATAAGTGTGACACATTTTTAAACAAATTTAATTTGTGGGACTCCAAATTGTTAAATTCTGTATTGTCAATGCACAATTTTGCTCCCAAAAAAGGAGTCTGCAAATGTGCAAACCTACAATTTAGTATAGTTTTTAAAATTCTTACTATGTTAAGTCAAAAAGTAGTGTTAGAAAGTGAAAATATTAAAACTGGCAAAGTTGTAATGCAATGTCTTTTTGTCAGTTTGGTAAATAAGAGGTTGTAAATTTGGCAATACTTTATTAATCTGTTCTAAAACCTACAAAGCAGCAAGATGTGCCAGCTATCTTTTTCCAGACTGGGGACAAAGTTATATTTCTGGGGGGCAGTCTGGAACTTGCATCAGCAGCTAAACTTTACAGGTGACAGAGTTAGACTCAACACAATAGTGACTGGCACTCTAATATCTGACCACCAAGGCATGACTCAAGGGTTTTGTATTTACATTTCAAGGCTGTGAAATGTCTAAGATGCACAGACCTTGGAGTTAGCACACACAGGTAGCAAGGATGTGGTGAAGGTGCAGCTCAACACATTGGGAGAATACAGAAGGCCTTTCCCGCTGTAAAAATGCTTTCTTTTCAGTTGTTTAGTAATGCTGAACAACATTCGAATCTCATTCCCTCAAAAAATATAAACTCTTAATTAGTTACTCGTAATCAGTAAAGAACTGCAGCATTCTTAGCGGCCAATCTCAAGCCCTTCAAATCTAAAGCACAATGTTTTATTTGCTTTTTTATTGACTGGATTAGTCCCACTAGGCCAATGGCCTATTTTCACAGGTGGTTCAAGGTAGTACTTATACTAATAGGGGAAATTTAACTAGGACACTGAGAAAATTCCCCTACTCTTTTCAATAACTGATGTGGAATCTTTTACATCCATCTGAGTTACCATAAACTCAAGCAGATGGGGCATCAGCATTATTTGTTTGTTAATTGCATGGGATGGTACAGGACCTTTACAGCCACTTCCTAAGTCATTTGTCAAAGACAAAACAGTTGCATACATATAAAATTAAAATGTAAATATTAAAACAAGCATATCAAACTTTAATACTATATATATATATATATATATATATGTATGTGTATTTCCCAAAACATGATACTATAAAATCTGCTACACACAAAGATCACACTTAACATGCATTACCAACAAGCTTAAATCACTTAATCCAGGTTTACACAAAAGATTTATACCTAGCACTTTCCTTTCATTCCCTTTCAAAACTGGTTTTATCTATTAGTGACAAATTATTCTGTCTATATATTATGACCACCATATACATGCAAAGAGATAAAAACCTGATGTGAACTGCAGATAACATTGTTAACATATCCAAAAATGTTCATGCTTTAACAAAAATGTAATATTAGTGTAGTAACAATTCCTAAAATTAGATCATTTCTAATCATCAGCTCTCAATAGAAGTTGCACAGGAAGCTTCAGATCAGAAAAAAGGACGTCAATAAAACTTATCAAGGTAATGTGGACTTTTGATATTTTCCCTGTCTGCAAGCTGGTACATTACTAATTATGGCAGAAAAAAAGGACAACATTAAGGCTTAGGGTCATCCAGGGCACTGAAGTCACTCTGACCCCTGGATTGACCACTTAAGCCATGTAATCACTAGGTACTTGCTTTACATGAGCATGCAAAAATGCACACATTATACACATTTGCTCAAGGACATGAGATACGAATACTGATCAAATTTAGCATTTGAACAATACCTCTTACATATCAGCTCTTTTAAATGCTACTGGGTAAAGACTCTTGCCACTTCTGATTAGTGTTTGCTGGTTTTGTATAGAGAACATGCATCAGTTAAAGTTTTTTTAAGTCATTATTTGGTTTGCTGCAGGACTGTACATTACAGTGTTGCAACTGTTAATGACACCACTTAAGTCTTAAGAAATTATATGAACAGAACAAATGAAACAGATAAGGTTTCCCCAACATGTCTGAAATAAACCATGTTGACTTTCACAGACTGTTCCCTAAACGGCAATGTACTGTACACATTTTGCCCGACAGAATGACAGACAGACATTGTCTCTGCAGTTTTCCTTACCTGCCTTCTAAAAGGTTAACCTTTTGTTCCTTTCATATCCACTACTTTGGTAACTCAGCTAAAGAAATACATTACATTTGGTCTGATACAACAGTCCTACTGCTGTGCATCCATGCAGCCTTTGATTTAGTGTTTGATTGCCTATGAAGTATTTATGTCCGTTTTCCATTTGTTATGCAACCACTGGTATCTCTGTTACCTTCACTTTTGTGAAATCCACTCATGCGGCATTAAACTGGTAACAGTTTGCATTACAGATCACGAATCTTTACTATTGTCTTAGCATTTGCCGAAGCTATTTTCTGTTATACTTTGCAAAGGACTGTGCTTCCACTTAACCAAATGAGAGAAGGGAGATGAAGGGAGGCTAGGAGGTTAGGAAGCATAACAGAAAAGAACACTACAAACACACCAACAGACTTTACTGGTTTGCTTCACTTTCACTAACTAAACTATATTAACACCCAAAACTTGCCCTTATATTATTAATTAAAGAAAGGAGCTATAAATTCAGACAATGTGTCTTTATTTCAGAATTCTGGGATGAAGCCCATCTGCCCGAGTGCGTTCAGTTTTAAGGCTGTATTCTACATTTAATTTTCTGTGAATGGATTCTCATCAAATTTTGGAGCTAGTTTAAATCCAAATGTTGATTCCGGTGGGGGTCTTCACCTCTCATGCAGACCAAGAACCAATACATTTTGCTTACTATCTACGTACATCTTTTTCCTCTTTTAGCTTACACGTATTTTCCAATCTTACTATAATAAAAAAATTGTTTCATTTCGCTAACACTGAATAAAATAATGATCGTCCAGCTTCATCTGTTGTGTTGGTACTGTTTCTTCTTTCATCTCCTTAAAAGTTCTTGCCCACACTGCATAATACAGGATAAACAACACAGCACCCCTAACACGTCTGAGTCCCGCTCCTTTACTTCCAAGTCCTGCTGCATCAATAGTAGAAACAGTAGAATACTTACATTCAACATTCACTGACTGCTTGCCTGTGCCTTACCTTTACAGAACCACCAACTAGAACAGAAATTGTGCAGATGAATAACCTTTACTGAAAATCTGTGAAAATGACATGCTTAATCAATGTACAGCACATAACCCAGTCAATTTACAACTGTCTTGACACCGTGAGTTTGACAGGAGGCCGCCATCTTAGTGACGTGTGTTGTCTTACTCCTTTTTCATTTACCCGGACGTAGTGACGTTGTGGTCTTCCCCAGGTCCCTAATCCAAGAGAGAGGCGGGCAAGGACTGTGAATGAAAGCAGGCGGAGTGGGGACAGTAAACCTGCGAAAGACAGTCAACAATTGTACGGGTTTCTGCTCTTCTGTTCTGAACGCTGTCAGTTAATAACTGACTTCTAGCTCATTTCTTTGGAAGGACAGTAGGTGTTTTGTTGGGCGATTACCAAGCTCTTCACACTGACAACCCCCTAGCAGCGGCCCCTATCCAGAGCTAGCTACGAAGAGCGAATAAATTGCAGGGCACTGAAAGGTAAGCAGTACAGAAGGTGTCATTGTTCTTGAAAATAACAGACCACCTTTAGGGAGTAGGCCATTGTGCTTGTTCATTTTCCTTGCTGGCTTGTTATCTTAGGTACAGTGAATGTGAACTATGCAGTGATGGAAATTAGGCAGGCTGCAAGCGCTGTTGACATAATCAAGGGGAGACACCTGCAACGGGGTGTTGACTATGTATTGCCATATGTTAGAGGTATAAATGGACCTTCTTTGGCTTTCTAAACAGTGGAGTGTCGATAAAATATACGTAGAGACTGTTAAGTATAATTATTTAGGTAGGGAATGGAATGAATGATCTGACCTCTTAAATAACTTGTTCTAAGTAGCTTTTCAGGTGGTTTTTCCTGGAAGATTGTAATAAGCTTAGGTTTCCTTGTTGGAAGTGTACCCTCCCCCAAAGTACATAACTGTGGAAAAGGTGTTGTTGCCTCGTTTTGATGATTTCAACAGGCCAGGCAGGTGTCTCAGGTGAGTGGCTTTGACATCGTGCTTTCTTGCGTTTAGTAGGTTAATGCTGTACACTTACTTTATGTCAGTTTGAACTAAGGTGGTGATATGCTTTGGTTTAAAGTTTTTGTAGGAGTGGTGGTCTTATGAGATTTTTTCTGTAATGGATTGATTTAAACGTGGACTTTACGATATTTGTATTTACTGTTTTCTGTATGGTATTCTGTGTAGGATTGAAATGTGGAGAATTTAATTTTACTAGTCTCCATCGCATCAGAGGCACTTGTATAGCTGTACTATAATAGCTGTGTTTAGAACTTGTTTACTGGTGGTAAGTGTATGCATACAGTTGCAGTTACAGAGACGGGCTGGAGTTTATTTACTGTGTTACTTGTTTTGAGAATGAAATTACTGTTCACAATGTTGGCAGTGGCTTGCATAGTTGCTGCCTTTGTTTATTTTGTGAAATGAAAAAAGGATTCTGAGATGGTGAAATAAAAGTGGTTCAACAGGATGGATGAGTCTGTCCATTTTTTGGCCAGGATCTGTGATTTATATTTTAAATTTCTGGTCTATCATCAATGCTTTTTGCTAAAGTTGATACTAAGTATGTCTGATCTGAAATAGCAAAGTTGTATTTCTGTAAAAGGTAATTTGTTTTTGTTTACTAAATAACTTTGTGTTTTTTTTTTTTTTTAGCAGCAGTGGTACACCAGAGAGATTAGGGGCAAATGTCATAATGCAGTGTTGTTGAAGATTAATTTTGAATGCTGGGTTAATGCTTTGTAAAAATATTTATGCTTTTGTTTTCAACAACAAAAAAAGAGAGTTTCTTAGAAACTGTTTTTGTGTTGACTTTTGCTCATGTGTATTTAACACTTTGCTTGACCCCTGTTATTCTTAACTGAGTGGCATTATACATTTGTCTCATTAGACATGGGTGGAACATGTTTGAGGGGTAGACGTGTATCACAGCAAGTGCTACTTTTACTGAGTTGTGTTTCTGTTCACATTGAGCAAAGTACTTCTCTTGCTCTCTCCGTATGCAGTTTGGACAGATGGCTGAGAAGCCACAAGCTTATCCCCTGGTTTGACGCCCTTGTCCCTTATGGCTAAGGGTGACATATAGATGCTTTGCCCAACTCTGGGTTATTTGTATTTAAATTACAAGGGCTAAAAATCTAATGGAAATACAGAGCTAGGCTTCTAAAGATCCTCACTGATCAATAACCTAGAAGGTAGTTAAGAAACTATAAATGTATTAGTAGCAGGTTTAGCTATGCTGATGGACATGTATTATCCATTCTTTATTATTCACTAATGTGGATATTAATTCACTTTGCATTCCTGTGGAGGCTTCAGTCCAAATTAGACTCCGTAATGAAAAGAGCTGACAGACTGCAATAATGTGAACTTCTTAAGAATATGGGTTTTTATGACTTCTTTCAGTAGAAACTTCTGCAGCACATGAAGATTGTGTTAGTTACATAAAGCCAAAGTTGATATAAATGCATAAACACAGCAGAAACAGTTAATATTGATTCTCTATGGTAAAGTTAATACCACATGAGGGTCATTGTCATCATCCAGTCTTTATTTTGTGAAATGAAAAAAAAGCTTTCTCTTGAAAAGCAGGTGTAGCTGCTTAGAAGTTATTGGACCAAAACGACCCTCCTCCACCCAGTCTAGGACAATGCTGTAGCATGGTGTCCAGTTTTTTAGGGTCAACTTTGTTTTGTCTTGTTAATTGGTATGTGCAGATCTTGGTGTTTACTGTGTCAGAGTTATGAAACTGTCATTTTAAACAAAAAAAAAAAAAAGCTGCCAATCTGCTGTGTTTATATAGCAGTTAGACATTTAACTGATTCTGGGATGCTCAGTAACTTGAGGGTCCTAACTGTGATGCAGGTTAATTCTCAGTTAATTAGTCTGAATTAGAAGAAGGAAAAAAAAAAACAAATCTTTTTATGTCCTCAACATGCAAATAAGTAAGATTCTCCATTGCTCCTCCAAGAGGGCATTTGTCAAGCAAATAATCGATGTAAAAACCATGGGCTAAAAGTAAATGCCAAGAAGTGGATAATGGTATTCTTTGGCAAGCTTGACTTCCCTTTTAACTATCACATTGACAGTGCACCCCTGAAAGCTGATCCTAAGTCAAGCACCTGAGAACCTATGTCGACAATGAATTGCCATTGATCACCATGTATGTATTTACTGTTGTAGAGAAGTCCTTTTACACTACACAGCTTATGTCTAAAGGAATGGCATTGAGGTCTAGGGATGTAGTCATTCTACTGTACGCAGTAATGAAGAAATAATGATTATTTATTTATAATTCCTTCAAATCCAGACCGGTTTCGGCTATTCAGCCTTTATCAATGAATACAATAAACTTTATTTTATTTATTGTATTTTTTATTTCCCATCCAGTTATCCAGGTTGCGCTTTAAAAAGGGGTAAAGAGGTACTCTGCTTGACATGGAGAGGGAGTTTATTCCACAGATGGGGGAGTCTCTGGGACACAATTCTGTCCCGCCATTAAGTCCTGCTGATGTCACAGACCAGGTTGAGTCCACGTGTGTGGGTTACTCAAGTGGAGCTTGACTTGCGGGTATGCAGCAGTTCCATCACGGCAGGGGTCTGAGATTGCCTTGAATGCCAGACAAGAGGTCACCTCTGAGGTGTCTGTATGAAACTGAGTAGAGGGATAGGCTAAAGCCTATCTGTGTAGATTTTTGAGGCCATGGATTCTGCTGGTGAGGAACCTCTGTGGTCTCTCCAGCTGCTGTAGTGCTTTGTGAGGTACATGCCAAATGGGGCGTTGTACTCAATAATGGGCCTTGTAAGGGAAGAATACATAGATGTTATGATCTCCTTGTCCCTGTATGAGGTACCCTTACATATGAGATGGGCCATGTAGAAAGCTTTCCATACAATGGAAGCATCATGGTGGTCAAAAGTCAGGTGGCTATTAATCTGGGTGTCCAAATCCCTCACGACTGATTGCATGCTTAGGATGTTGTTATTAATGTGATAATTTGTGGGGATGTCACTGTCCCCAAAGATGATGGTGCATTTCTTTGTATTCAGCATGAGGCCATGTTTCTGGCACCAGTCATTGTTTGGGTGAAATGCCCTTGGAGGATGTCCACTTCACTAGGGGAATTGCTGACAGTGCCCAGCTTGCAGTCATCTGCAATCCTGGTCAGCCACAGCTCACTGGTTTTGGCCTGCACCTCAGAAAAGTATATCCCAAATAACAGAGGCCGCTAGACGAATCCTGGGGTACGCAACTCAGTACGGGTTTACTGCTTGAGGTGGCTTCCCCTATTTTGACTAGGTGGGTTCTCAGTGAGCCAGTGCATTAGTGATGCACTGTCATTAGTGCTGAGACCAGTGTGGGTGAAGATTTCTGCTCACCTATGATGTGAATTGCAGTGCTGCACATAATTTAGTAAGAAACACACACACACACACACACACACACACACACACTACCAAATAAAGCAGCTGCACTTTTGTGCCCTCTCCCAGTCTGCACTTCTTTGGAGCTATGGCTCCCCCAGTGGTTAAGTTGGTATTGACCTCCTGCTTTTACCCCCCATCCCACTTTTACGGTAACTGCACTGTTAGCTGAGCTTGGGTCTGTGCTGCACTCGGGGCTAAAACCTCTATGGTGTATTGATTGCTTTTATTCATACCAGTTTTGTCCCTGGTCCTGCTGCTTGAGCTTTTTTTCTTCTGTGCCATGCATCTCTTCAGTCCTGCTCTTTGCCTGCCATTATTGAGCCAAGTTAAATGTAGCCTTTCAGCATGGTGCTTCTATTCCCGATCCCCTGACCCTTGTGTGTAAAGTGAGGAGATATGAAGGGGCATGTAGCATTTTTATGCCATTTGCAAATTGCATTTTTTTTTCCTTCCTCTTGGTTGTGATTGATTTCCCCATATCCCTAGTCATACGTTTGCAGTGCTTCCACTGCTTGACATGGACAAAAGGATCAAACTTTGGTATCTGCTCACAACTAGGGTTACCACCTGTCCCACTTTGCGAGGGACAGTCCCTCTTTGGGCAGTTGTTTCCTGCAAAAAATGTGAAAAAATGGCAAATAGATTTTAGGACAAATTTATTTTCTATATTTTATGTCATAGTTGCATAAAACAGTTATTCTGTATCTGAAACGCCTAAATGTTATAAGAAACAGAATAAGGAACTAAAATGCTACAAGAATAGACTTTTATTCAGGCAAAAAACTGAAGTTCTGTCCTTTGTACTGGCCGTGGGTATGTTTTGCCCTGCAAAATCTGATGTTTGTAGCACAAATGTCCCACTTTGGGCATTTGGAAAGGTGGCTACCCTACTCACAACAAGAAAGTAAGTTTAATGCTTTAATTCCACAGTACCCTCCCCCAGACAAATTAAATAAATAAAGCAGACCCCTGACTGGCTTACACACTTGCTAGTCAAACTCTAGTTGATAACAACAAAGATCATTTCCCTTTTCCTCCCCTTTCAGGCTATCCTAGTCATGTTACATTATAACCTGGTGTACAAATTTTCAGATATTTAATTTGTACTACATATAGATTTTTAACTGCTTGCAAAATTTATTGCAGGTAGCCAAGGTTGGGTGCTTTGTTATCACATTATTTCATCTCTGGCGTTTCACATTGAACTTAATATACTATACAGTTCTCTTTTCACTACATTTTTTTTTGCAGTCATTAAGATTTGCCTTTACTTTATGCACACCCTTTTTGGTCATCCTAAACATTCTGTTTGCATTTCTGATCCTGAACCATGAAGTACGTTTTGAGACCAGGTATTTCAGGCTGCTGGGGTTAGAAGTACAGTTAAAGTGGTTAGGTCATCATTTTGACTGAGGCAATTCTATTTCTTCACACTCTACAGTTATTATGATAGCTGTAATATTTCAAGTTTGAAGTAAGTACTTTTTTATTTATTTATTAGACTTGGATTCATTGCCAAGGAAACATGTTAATATCTTTCCCTATGAAGAAATACTTATAAGATAAATACTGGAACACTTTCGAGTTGTAACTTCTGAAACCCACCAGTGAGCATTCATTTGTTTTAAGCAGTGCAAATTTCACTAGTGAATACAGTTCACAGGTTCAGTTGTCTTCACAGCACCTCATGCATGATTATTTACAGATGCTGGCAAACATCCTTGTTCACATCCTGGTAATGCTCCACCCCATCCAATATACATATTAACTAAACCTCAAAACTCAGATGATAATTGCCTTCATTTCTACTTAGATACATGTCTTTAACCATTACTGCTACACACCATTTTCAGTGCAAGTTCACTTTTTGCATTTGCAGATGTTTGTTTTACTTTGTAAATGTAGGTCATCACACATTTCACTATGCTTAAGGATTTTCTGAACATTAAAAGCAAGCTGTATTACCTAAACTTGGCAAACGGCATTATGTGTTGTGAAAACCTTTTGAGATGAAACTATTCTAGTGCACCCCGATGTTTACCTTGCATTGCTTGCTTTCTATATTATATTATTTAATTCATTTATTTGTTTACTTAATGCTTGAAATCCTGGTTCTTGCGTTACAGTTTATTTTTATTTATCTTTTGACCAAGATAGTCTCCCTAGGCTGGTAATGTCTTTTTCAGGAGAGACCTGAAAAGGATGCTTATCTGGTTAAGCAGTAATTTAGTAAATTTTAAAACAAAAAATATCCCACAGGGATGCCAAGCAAGAACTAGTTGTACAGTATTCTTAATATGAGTTAAGTACTTTTGTTTTCTGCTTAATTTTAAAGAACATGTTAAGTTACTGACCATATCCTGTTATTTTCAGGAGTGCCCAGCACTTTTATTAGACACCACTTAAGTAAATGCAGTTGTCTTCATTATCTGGAAAGGCATGTTTTTAAAGCTTTGGTTTGGCGGATTGCTTGGTTTTGCGTAATTGTCTTTAAGAGTGTGTGTTTGTGATATATACATAGAAAAAAAAAAATCTGGGTTTAATTTCAAGATTAAAGGCCTTATGACTACTGGAATATTTTTCTAATGGAGTAAGTTTAACGCAGAAATAATTAATACAGATTTGTCAATTTGTTGTCCCTGTGTTTTGTCATTTCAAAGTTAGTCTTTTAATTTCTGTGCTGAACTGCATTTGCTGACATCTGGCACTTGTTCTTATAATTTTTCCTGAAGTGAGGTGACCATAGAGTACAGTACTAAATAGTGGGTGTTGCAAGGGATTTAGACCATCCTGGGGGGGGGGGGGTATAAGGTCTTTACTCTTCACAGGAAATCATATTCAACTTTTAGGAAAAAACATCTCTGACCAAGACCACAATAGTTTAGAGATGTTTTATAATATTTTTTTGGGCACTGGAAAATGCCTTGGGTGAAGTTCTGTATGTATATAATGCAGTTTTGATGGAAACTCTGCAGCATTTTTGGACACTAAGCAGTTAGAGTGAAAGTAAGGATCATTATAGGCTGGCTGTGAAGCTTTATTAAATTGGAGTAAGTGTACAAATACAAGGCCATTACCTGTTGTGAAGAATAATGTATATAGTTAACGTAAACCTGAAATCTGCCTGCCTGAATACAAGATCTTGTACATAAAATGACAACATAGAAACTTGGACCCAGTAGAACTTCAAACCATCTGATGAAGTTCCAGTAAAGAAAAGGACAAAAGTGCTGAAGTCAATTGGTTTGAAGATCTTGGACATAAAGATGTAATTAGAAGGGCACAGGTGAATTGCCCCCTGAGATATTTTGGAAATTGTATGTGTGATAAATATTCATACACATTGTGTGCGCATGTTGATTTCTATTACGTGTGTTATCCTCTTGTCATTTTATAGTTAGGCCTTTAAATCCTGAACTGATTTTGCTGATATTTGGCATTCTTCTGTACATATAACCCTTTTATGGGGTGTACAGTTGATTGAAAACAAGACCATCTTTGCAAAAAAGAAGTGCAGTTGCATAGTTATTGCAGGAAAAGGGCAGTTGCCCTTTACATCCACCTGTATAGTGGTGCATAACCACCGTGGAGACTTTTTGTTCCTGAAATAATAAATGTAGCTTTAATGAGCATGAGGTGGCGACTGTGGGAGCAGTTTATTGTATTAAATGCCCTTGTAACAAGTTTTGTATTGATCATATGCCTACAGCAGTTAGAAAAAGTATCTTGGAAAATATCTGAGATATCAGAAATATTTCTGAAACTTGTTCAGTGGCCCAGCAATTTTTTTTTTTTTTTTTTTTTTTTAACATCATAGTTCTGATGTCTCGGTTCTTGTGGTCTTTTTATGATACGTTTATCCAGCAACTAATTTGCTATTCGATAAAACTGCATTTTTTGTTGCAATTAAAATTTAAGTATATTTGTATGCGCAACATATTACAACGTTTAGATCTGAATAACCAGGAAAGTGTTTGACTGTTGGAGTATATATTTTTTC
>NC_056735.1:255931684-255946684 GCF_019279795.1 Protopterus annectens | reverse complement strand
TTGATGATAAATATGCAAAAGACTATATGTGATATATTACATTCCAGTTATTTTCAAGAGGTAAAATGTTCCCATTTACACTCACTCTTTTTCTCTCTCTCTCTCTCATAGGTTCATAGGTTCATAGGTTCATACTAGGCTATCTGCCCGAGGGCATTTACAAGCCTAGCCCATCGTTTTGTGGCTTACGCCACCCCTTTAGTATGGGGAACTATACCCATTATTTTGCTGTGCCTCTGTCGAGCAGTGACACTGAGGTTATCCCTGGGGTATATCTGTGATCTCCCATCCATTGGTCAAGATTTCTCTTGAACAAGGCCAGCGAGGTGCTCTGCCTCACATGTACCGGGATTTTGTTCCACAGCATAGGGAGTCTTTGGGTGATGAATCTATCCCTCCAGCACGTCCTATTAATAGCCGTGTCAAGGTTTAAGTCTCCCGCCCTTGTGGCTCTGATGGATCTAGATTTTTTGAGGTGAAGCATATTCATCAAATCTGGGTTTGACATGGCCTTGTATGTTAGGCAAAGGTCACCTCTGAGCAAGCGGTAAGCGACTGAATACAGCTGGAGTTCTTTCAGTCGGGCAGCATAGGACAGATTTTTGAGACCCTTTATCCTTTTGGTGAGGAACTTTTGTGGCCTCTCCAGCTGCTGCAAGTGTCGGGTCAGATACATTCCGAATGGGGCATTGTACTCAATCATTGGTCTGATCATCTCTCTCTCTCTCTCTCTCTCTCTCTCTCTCTCTCTCTCTGTCTCTGTCTCTCTCTCTGTCTCTCTCTCTCTCTCTCTCTCTCTCTCTCTCTCTCTCTCTCTCTCTCTGTCTCTCTCTCTCTGTCTCTCTCTCTCTCTCTGTGTGTCTCTCTCTCTCTGTCTCTCTCTCTCTCTCCTCCAGCATTTGCCTTATCTCAAGTTTGTATGTGATGGGGGGAGGGGGGTGACGACAAGAAAGCATGGGCTGTACAAGTTATGGTATAGTCTCGTATTAAAACCTTGGTCCTGTACAATTTGGTTAGCCTTTGAATAGTTTTATAATAATGGGCATAAGGAGGTTAGAGTTGAGTTTAAGATATGCCCCCAAAGAGCTCTCCAAATCGCACAGCCTTTAATAGTTGAGTGTTTATGAAGGAAATGGGTTAGGGCCATGCAGGGCCGGCCTTAGCCGAAATGGTGCCCTATGCGAAGTAGTACTCTGGCGCCCCTTAAGCCCCACCCACACCATAGTCGTGAAACACCCTATGCCCCCAAAGAGCTCTCCAAATCGCACAGCCTTTAATAGTTGAGTGTTTATGAAGGAAATGGGTTAGGGCCATGCAGGGCCAGCCTTAGCCAAAATGGTGCCCTATGCGAAGTAGTACTCTGGCGCCCCTTAAGCCCCACCCACACCATAGTCGTGAAACACCCCTATTTGAGCCACACCCACAGGGTCACTCTCCAAGAAAGCCAAAGCCACTCCAGTCATTTCCTTAAATTATTTAAATGCATAGGAAGAATAACTACATTACAAGGTATCTTTAACTGCAACTACTTCTGCATAATATTTTCTACTTTAAATACCACAGCTCAATCATGGTCAAATAGGGCCCTAGGCAGGGTAATAGAATGCCCCCCTCCTCGGCCATTCCAGTGTTCCATTATTTGGTTACTTCTCACCAGTTACCATATATACTGTTCTTTTATTTGCTTCTACAGTGATTACAGATATTAAAATAAAATAGTACAAACACAGGTAGCCATTTGCTAAACAATACAGTCTCGCAATGAAAACAGACTTGGCATAAGCAGTAAACTTCTATGCCCTTGAAACTCACATTCATTGAAATGGAAAAACTCATTCATTGAAACGGCATGAAAAGTCACAATCATAGAAAATACATCTGGCCATTGAAAAATTAAGTTTACCTTTGGGCAGACTTCTTGCACACATTTTTAGGGCCATCCATACATGTATTTGTTCTTTGATTCACCTTCCTGATTGCATTGAATTATATTCCTTGTATAATATAGCACCACTTGTTAGAAAGTGTTTTAAATTTGTAGTTTTAAACATTCTTTTAATAACCAATGAAACAAAATGTATGAACCAATAACTACCCTTTTCAGAAAATTTCAACCATAAAAGAACACTCAAGACTTCTGTCATTACAGTCCACCAATATTACTCCATACACACAGTCTCTGCAGAAGTAAAATCATCTAAATTCCACATTAAAGAAATCTGTAACTAATGAAGAGGTTACTACGGGCAAAACTTCATATATCAATGTTTTATCTACAAATTCCGTGGCTCCTGCCCTTGAAGAATTAATTGCCTATATTACATTAAAAAATTGGTAAGTTGGTAATATCGCAATAGAAAATGATTAACAAACCAGCAACTTCATAGTCACTAGGCATCTCATACAAAGGACATACTCAGGAGTGTAGAACCCCTATTCCCCCTTATAATGTACCAAGTAATCAACAATCATATGGGCACTGCAATACCAGCACTCCATCTACATGGTGTGGGAGTAGAATCCACAGCCTTCTGCACCAAAGGCAATTATGCTACTAACATGCTTTCAGATTTTAAAACGCATTGTGCCATTTGATAAACAAAAATGGCTAGTTGCACATAGAAATATATACACTTGTTGGAGTGTGTTTTTAAATTTGTAGTTTTGAACATTTTTCCAGTAAGCAATTAAACAAAATGCGTGAACCAGTAATGACAAAACTACCCCTTTCAGAATATTTTAACCATAAACGGCCTCTCAACCATCTGTCATTACAACTCGCCACTATCAGTCAATAAGGACAATATCTGCAGACGTAAAATTCATCTGAATAATTCTACATTAAAGAGATGTGTAACTAATGAAGAGGCTGTTACTGGCAAACAGCTTTACATTTCAGTATTTTATCTACAAATTCAGTGCCTGCTGCCCCTGAAGAATTAATTGCCTACATTACATTAAAGAACAAAATGGTAAGCTGGTGATATTGCAAAAGAGGATGACTGAGAAACCAACAAGTTCATAGTTACTAGGTATGCTAAACAAAGGAGGGCATACTATGGAATGCAGAAACCCCTATCCCCCCTTAAAATGCACCAAAAAATCATCAATCAGGGCACTACATACCATGCTTCCATACCTCTCAACCTCTTGGCACAAGAAATCTGAACAAAGGCTAAAATTATGGGGGGACAAAGGCCCCTAAACAGGGGCAGATTATAAATATTGCTCTTATAGACCTACAAAGTTGCTACAATAACAGCATTTGTCTTAGCGTGCATTTTCTGAAGGAAATGAAGGGTGAAACTCAAATGTGTGACATTTAGTTATTTAAATCCTCGGTGATTTGCAAGAACACCACAAATATTATGAGGAATAGGCCAACAATATGAGGCAAAAATCTGGACAGTTGAGAGGGATGCATACCTGTCAACCTCTTATTGCAAAAAAATCTGGACAAAGCCTAACCATGTGGATGCAATGGCTGAAAAATAGGGATAGATTTTAAATATTGCACTTTTTAACTTTGAAAGTTGATAGAAAAAGATTTGTGTGAAAATTAACCAAGAGTAAATGTGAACTTAAGAGGGGGACTAAAGGATTTTACAGAAGACTAATGGGGAATAATAAAGGGAAAGTTAAGTTGAAATGGTGTGGGGTTCTACAAGGAGGGAATATATAAGGAGTGTGTGGGGTTCTACAAGGAGGGAATATGTAAGGAGTAGAGGGGATGACTGAAAGGACATATGTTATAAGGTATGATTAATGCAAACATGCCAGTTATATTTTATTTTTTCAAATTTTTGCAAAAGAAAATGTAATGGAGCCAGTATGCAGTGTTAATGTGATTTGTTTTTATGGTCTTGATTCTTTCATGGTATATCACATCAATGTATTCTAATGCAAAAGCTGTTCTTCTAGTGCCTTTCTAAATTTCTAAGAATAATAATTAAAATCTGCCCGTGACCGTGTATCTTTATCCCACCATTAATTTTGACTGTTTCTAGATATTTGCACTATGAGGTTGAGAGGTATGCTTATATGTGCCCTGTCTTTCACCCTCAAAATTCATGAACTGCTGCAGAGCTAATATAATGACCAGGATTCTCATTATATCACAGAATTGCTTTTTTCTTTTATAACAGAAAAAAAATATTTTATAATGACTTTTCAGTTAGTGTCATGGGTTGATAATGCAGTTTTTGAAGTCAAGAGTGCAGGGTCTGTAGCCTCTCCCCTCCTTGTTATGTATTAATGTATCTTTAAAGTCTTAGCTGTTACTTCCGGGTTATCCCTCTTGATCAGTGGTGGCACAGAAGACTAGTATCCTCGGTGGGAGGGTACAGGGACTGAATCCCTTTTACTGTCTTTAAAGCACTCTAATTAGAGTATCCCTGGTGTCTAGTTGTACCCCCCATCCACATTGTTTTTCTTTCATTTTTTTTAAAGTGTCATTAAGATCATGCTGTTAAAGAATTATCACTGGTGACTAGTCCTTCCTCCCCAACTCCTGTCTTAGTTAAGTGCTGTTAGGCACAATATTAAGTGTAACCCCTGGTACCTAGTGTTCTCCCTGACCATGTTGTCTTCATTTAAGGCCATTAAGGGACAATGTTAAGTGTAATTCCTCATGTCTAATGTTCCCCTCAACCACATCTTTGTTAAGTGCCATTAAGGCATATGTTAAGTGCAATCTCTGGTCCCTGACCACGTCTTTGTGTGGCATTGATGCATGTTGTTAAATGTACTCTGGGAGTCTAGTGCTGCCTCCTGACCATGTCTTGTTCACATTATGTTTAACTGCCATTTTAAAATTATTAGTGTGTAGTGGTTCCCCCCTCAGCTAGTGTTGAGTGAAGTGTGGAAGTATGATAACCCCCCCCCCCCCCAAAACCACACACACATTCACTCACACGGTCATTAGAGACACACACACACACACACACACACACACACACACACATTTACTTCTTAAAATGAATGGCCATGCATGCACGTAGATTTAACCCGTCTCGTAACTTTACTACTACTTTAACTTCACAACTACGTTGGCGTGCGTGTGAGACGCACGCATGTTCCTCTTAATGGAAAAGACTCGTCATTTGATTGTTTAAAACTTCCTGGCCAACCTGCAGGCTGCAGCTACAAAAGTGGGAGTGTGCTCGCCCCGCCCCCTCGCCCTATCGTTTTGCTGCCCACCTAATTAGAAAAATAAATTTAAAATGAGTAAATACTTACAAATTGCCCCTTTACACAGCCGGCCTGTACGGCGCCCTAGGCGGTTGCCTAGTTCGCCTATGCCTAAGGCCGGCCGTGGGGCCATGTTGCCCGCCCCTAGTGTAAATTTGATCTGGGACCCTCCTCCCAGTCTAGTGTCATTACCTCATTCTACCCAGTACAGGGAGAACATTTGAGAAGGCCAATCAGCTTAGTTTCTGCTACTCCTTTCTCTCTTTCCAGTAAAAAAAAAAAGAAAAAAAAATGTATCTGCTTTTACTGTATTTGTGTTTCTTCCTACTTTATTTTGCTTTTGCGTCATCTTAAAAGTACTCCATTGTATTTATTACTGCTTGGTAGTAACTTGATTAAAGTGTAGCTATCATTCTGAGTCTTTTTGATTAAGCACTTGGGCTTCAGACCAGTTGTTTTACATTAGGAAGGTTTGTGACCTGCACTGTGGAGGCAGGACATGTAGCTTACATCCTTCTAAGTTGGGAACTGCTGATTGAGGGCTCAGTGTCTGTTATTCTAAAAGTGTATTGGTTCTGGTTTAAGCACTTGGGCTTCAGGCCAGTTATTTTACATTAAGAAGGTTCGTGGTCTGCACTCTTGTGGGAGGAGAGGCTGGACTCTGCCCTTCTGAGCTGGGAATTTCTGGTTAAAGGCTTATAGTGCCTGCATATTTGAACTGTTTCTTACTGAAATTGGTACACCTTGTTTGCTGTAGCATAGACTAGATCCAGGCCTGCTGAATCTAGCTTTTTTGTATGCTTGTTGTTTGTTTGCTTATTTCCCTGAAACGCTAATTCACCTAAAACGCGGCTTTTCAGCGCTTCTGTGGATCCCTAGTGATATCTGCATTGCTTACTGTACTTATTTCCTTGTTTCACTTGAAAGTTACTGTTTGTCGTTTTTGCATTTTAGTTACCTGTAACACATTGCATTTAAGTTACCTGGCACTTGCTCACTAAAGCAATTATATAAGTCGGCACTAAAAAATTAAAAGCACTACACCCTCACAAACTCCCCTTGAGTACCTTGTTCCCCATTGGCCCTTTTTTTCAATTATAAAGGAATTCCCAATGTTATTCTAGCATGTCCAAAGGTCAGTTGTCAATCTCCTCTCCGGTCCAGCTGGTGAATCTGGGAATCTTGAGGCAATGTTACAACTGCCTCATGTACACAGACAACCCTCTCCTCCTCCCAACAAATTCCAACACATGTGAGAGATGCAACCATATAGCCAAACTGGAGGCTAAGCTCTCTCAACACAGTACTGGCGTAACCAGTCAGGAGGAGAAGGAAACTGCACTCACTACAATTCCAGTCTCACATAGACCTACCACGACAGCAAACCAAACACATAAACACACGAAAACCTACTCATAGGCTCTAAATAAAAAGCAGACACCCAAGCAACCGTTACCCCAAAACAAAACACGGGCAACACATGGCTCACAAAGCCAGTGTGCCGAACAGTCACAACCCTTAAGGCTAAACAACACACCTGATACACTTGTAATAGCTGACTCTATCGTCAGGCACACTGACGTCCCGCTCACCAGGCTGAACAAGGAGAAGGTCACGGTGAGCTGCCTGTTGGGCGCTAGGATCAGCCACATAACACAAGCACTCCGGTCACTCCAAGATGATCAATTTCAACAATTGGCTTAAGTGTTGGTGTCATTCAAAGGGTATCTAATGCCTGTCATCCTGGGATGACATGCTCGACAAGCCACGATGCTTCGCTAGGGACAGCTTGCACCTGTCACCCCTGGGCTTTCGGGTATTGGCAAAGGTTCTTGCCACCCCCATAGTGCCTTTTTTATGCAAGGCTCAAAAGAAAAATCCACCTCCATAGGTATCACAAGGGATAAGAAACTAAGAGTAATGCTACTCAACGCCAGAAGTCTAAACCTCAAGATGCACGCACTCGAAACTCTCCTTAGCATGGAAAACATCGATATCTGTGCAGCAACAGAAACCTGGTTCAAGGCTCCCGAGAGCACCCCAGCACTACCAGGTTATACTTCATACCATGCTTTTCGGCCCCAAAACTTGGACTGAACCACAAAAGGAGGGGGAGTATCAATATTCGTCAAAGATACCCACACCTCCAGGTTGGTGGCACAGCACAAAGCATCAGAGACTATCCATGTGCAACTAACGGTGGGTAAAACTGCCTTCCAGTTTATAGCCTGCTACAGACCACCCTCCCAAACCCAGGAACCCCACTCGGCCTTCCTGAGAACACTGGAAAATATGAAGGTGTCTCCAAACACCATTATATTGGGTGACTTTAACTACCCAAACATATACTGGGAGCATTACTCTAGCTCCAACACCCTAACCCAAAGGTTCCTAGAATTTATAAATTCAAACGCTATGGAACAACTTGTTACCACTCCCACAAGAGGGGAAAACATACTGGACCTGATCATCACTAACATGGGGACTCTATGCTCCAGACCAGTGTATCCCTCACTGGTACGATCAGACCATACACTAATCTCACTGGATATTCACATCCCGACCCCACCCCCTGCCCAGAAACCAGAGTGAAAAACTTCTCTAAAGCAAATTTTACACTCCTCAAAACCTAGGTGAAATCCTTCAAAGCCCCCGGGCCTGTGGAAAATACGGCCCAGACCGCAGAATCCTTTATAAACACATTCTATGAACACCTTCAGGAATGCATGGATCATGCAATCCCAAATAAAACCAAGACCCAATCCTCCAAAGGCAGACGCCCTGTCTGGTGGACCCCAGCCATAAACAAACTATACAATAGAAGGAGGAAGCTACTACATGATGGAGCAAAATCCCAAAAAGGGAAGGCATCTCTGATCAGTATTAGCAAATAACTACGGGCACTCATAAAATCGTCTAAGGCCAGCTTCGAGAGAAAAATTGCACAGGACACTAAGGATAATCACAAGGCTTTCTTTAGTTATGTTAGGAACCTGGGTGGGAATTCCCAGATATGCTCAGAATTAGTCCAAAATGACAAAAAATACACCGAACCCACAGACATTGCCAACATCCTAGCTGACGGGTTCAGCGCAACCCCCCCCCCCCACCAAAAGGGCAAATATCTATCCCAGCAGAGTGCTGCCCCCCTGACATCTCAGATGCTCAGGTAAGAGCCGCCCTCTCCAAAGCAAAAAACACAGCATCAATGGGACCAGACTGTGTCCCGGGCTGCATCCTACATGAACTCCAAGAAGAGCTAAACCCAAACCTAAAACTACTGTTCAATCTCAGCCTTACTACAGGATATGTACCCAAAGAGTGGCGTACAACAGCAGTGGTCCCTCTCCACAAAGGTGGTGCCTCAGCGGATCCTGGAAACTTTCGCCCCATAAGCCTGACTAGCTTGGTCTGCAAAGCTATGGAAAGGATCATCATGGACCTCATAAATAAAGATATTGGGGACCTACAGACACTGGATCCTACCCAGTTTGGCTTTAAGGGCAGATCCTGCCTCTTAAACCTGGTCGATTTCTTTGAAACAGTCACCAAGACCATTGACGAGGGGAAGGTGGTCCACACAGCCTACCTGGACCTCGCAAAAGCCTTCGATACAATACCCCACTCGGGCATTATAGATAAGCTCACCAGCGTAAATCTAAACCCCTATGTCACTAGATGGGTTGCAAACTGGCTCAAGGACAGAACCCACATGGTTAGAATTGCTGGAGCCATGTCAGACTCCAAACCAGTTACAAGTGGCGTCCCACAAGGCTCAGTCCTGGGACCTTTCTTGTTCGGTATATATTTCTCTGAGGTACAGGTCAACACGGAAGGACTGTGGCTGACCAAGTTCGCAGATGACTGCAAACTGGATGCCACAATAGACTCTCCAGCCGACACAAGCATCCTCCAAAAGGGCCTCATAGAAAGACAACTGGTGCCAGAGCCATGGCCTCAAGCTAACCGCCAAAAAGTGTATAGTCATCCCCTTTGGCAAAAACAAAGTGCCCACAAATTACCACATAGGTGGTAATCCATTAAGTACAGAAGAAGTAATTAGGGACCTGGGGACCCAAGTTGATAGCAATCGCTCATTTGACAACCACGTGGCCAAAGTGGTTAGAAAAACATTTTGTATAGCCCACCTAATCATGAAGGGATTCACATCTAGATCAGGGGAGGTCATTGTGCCTCTTTACTCACCCCTCATCAGGCCCATAATTGAGTACAATGCCCCTTTTGGGATGTACCTTACCAGACACCTGCAGCAACTGGAAAGACCCCAAAGTACCTTACCAAGAGGATCAAAGGACTCAAACAGATGCCATATGCTGCCCGGTTAAAGAACCCCCAGCTCTACTCAGTGGCATACCGCCTGCTCAGAGGCGATCTGTGCCTGACGTATAAAGCCATGTCCAACCCGGAATTAATGGACATGCTGCACCTCAGAAAATCCAAATCCCATCGAGCTACGCGCTAGAGAGACTTGAACCTCAGCACTGAAATAAATAGGACATGCTGGAGGGACAGATTCATAACCCAGAGGCTCCCTTCACTCTGGAATAAAATCCCAGTCCAGGTTAGGCAGAGTCCCTCATTTCCTCTCTTCAAGAGGAATCTTGATGAGTGGATGGGAGATCGTAGGTTTACCCCGGGTATCACTTCTGTGTCACTGTTAGACAGAGGCACAGTATACTAACCTCGAAAAAGGGAATAGAAAAATTGATTTAAAATGGGTGGCGAAAGCCAAACACACTCTGGCTAGGCTTATAAATGCCCTAGGGCAGATAGCCTAGTATGAACCTATGAACCTAAAGAGCATGAATTTTGATTTGAGGATATTTTGGTAATAACTCAAGTTTGATGAGGTTTACCATGCTGAATTACTGTTTATACAGAGGAGGCAGAACAGAATAGCACTGAATTTTTAGCATATTGACTTTTGCCCATTTGGAGCGGTTTGTGTTAACAGGGCTTCTTGCTTAATGGCGGACGCCATCTTTTGAGACTGTTGGATTTTGGGCGTATGGTTCACTGTTTTTTCAAACTACGGGATATACATCAGTTTTTGGATGACAACATCAAAGACTGTTGCACGTGGACTTTGGGCCTTTGGTTCGTTTCTTGTTTTTTCGAATTAGTGGACATTCTTCTTTCTGGCCAAGTCTTTGTACAATTGGAGGCGAACTAAACTGTTCGGGACTACTATTCGATTTTTTGATGATGGAGTCATATAATAACTATTAAGTTTGGGGCTGGTTTGATGATTTTTTTATTAATGCAACATTAATATTGATGTTTAATACCAGCTTGGGATTTCTGGAACATAACTGTGGTATTAACAATGCTTATAAACATCCAAATTCTGAGGTCGACCTATATTTGAATGTCACAATTGAAGAAATATCAACAATTTTTTTGGGGCTTGTGGCTATGGTTATGACAGAATTTAATCTTAAAAATATTCAATAGAGATTCTGAATTGTCGCTTGTGTGCTTTACTGTATTGTTCACTCTTTGTATTTTTCTGGGTAGCTAGCCTGTTCCACAAGTATATACAAATATTAGTACTATTTGGTTATGTTGAACTATCTATTGATGTGTGTAATGCACTTAATCAGGGTGGTTCATACTTTGTGAATACTATCTTGTGTATAAGTATGTTGGAGGCTGAGACTAAGGTCGGCCATTTATGGTAACACAGCATATAATAAGTTCTGTTGAACTATTATAATTTTGATGATACACACAAAATATTTTTTGGTGGTTGAAACTAATGTTGACTACAACTAATAGTGGATGTTGTTTTATTTTCTAACTTTGGAGGCAGGACGGCTAGTTGCACCTAATGAATCTATTTCATTTTTTATTATTTAGGAGTGATTAATACAGTATTGGGAATAGCGTCAGTCGGAATTGAGATTGTTTTATTAAACATTATCTGGGTCTTTTATTGACTCCTATTTTTCTTAGTCATAGCTTCAAGCCTCAAAATTGAATAGATTGGAAAGCAATGCTACAGATTGTGACTTATTAACTTGTTATTTTATGGTTATATAATTTTTTGGTGTGTGTTATAACAAGTTAAACAATAATATTGTTCTGAAATGGATCTCAAGGATATATTGCGTGGTCTGTCTCCTGATAAGGATAACCTTGAAGTTTTTGGACTGAATGTACCAGGAATGAATACATCTAATGAGAATCCTAAGGATGCTAAGACACTTTGTAATGCTGTTTTTCATAAAATTAATAAGAATATGAGGGCTTTAAGATTTAACATATGGCGTTTAAGGCTATTTAAAGCTTATAAAACCAAAGATATCACACCACGTGGACTCAGAATTAGGATCCAACCATTGGTTGGCATGATTGATCAACAATTGTCACAGGAATGGGTTGAAACCCAATATAGGGCTTTCATGCTTTTTGTAGACACTCTCCTATCATATTATGAACGCATTATAGATTCCCAAGCTACTGATATTCATCAAAATTGTTTAGAAGCCCAGAAATATGAATCAGAGTCTTTTTACCATAGCCATATTTCTAATTTGGCTAAAGACTTAGCACAATTAGAGGATAAATTGGTTAAAAAGAAAATCTATAAATTTAACCGTGATTTGGCAGATTATGAGAAGGGTAAACCTTTCATGCTACAAAAAACTGTCAGATTTAATGACTCCAGTTTCAGGACAAATAACAGGCGAAAACGACCCAAATCCATATTGAAGAAACATACTCCCACCACAAGTGGGACATCTGAGGATGAGACTTCATCCGATACTGATTATGATTGCCCTCCCCTCCAAGATTCCCCAGCAGCCAAAAGGAGACAGTCTGATGATTTCTTGATCCCTTTAGATCTAGCAAACGCAGGGGTGGGAGAAAACACAGACGTAAGGGGACCAAATTTGGTCACACTATTACAAACAATTGTGAAACAATAAATAATGTGTATAATATTTCATCTTTTGAACTTTCTGATGCTCAAATAAAACTGTTGAACAAAGGTTTGAATTTTGTGCCGGCTGCGCCTGTTCCTGAACATACATTGATCAATGAGTTGAATGATTTTTGTAGGTTGATTAATTTAAAAATATTTTTTTCAGATACAGTTGACTCTCAAAGATCAACAGGCTTTAGATTTGGTCTATCTAGTTTTCAGCCACCTATGGATAAACATGTCCTTATTTTTAAAAGAATGTGTGACTAAGGAGTTGCACTTTTCTTTAAGTCATCAGTCTCAAAAATATAATCTTACATTGGATGAACAACAAGCGTTGCATGATTTAAAATCTAATCATGATATCGCTATTACATCTGCAGACAAGGGTGGAGCTATTGTGGTGATGGACTTGTCTAGGTACCGTGCTGAGGTTCTTAGACAATTGTCTGTCAAGTTTTACATTCAACTTGTGGTTGATCCAACTAAAAACTTCAAAAGTTAAAAACTTCAAAAGTTATATTGATTCTACGTTAGATTCAGCAGTGGAGGATAATATCATTACTAGTAATATACGTAAACAATTGAAAGTATCGGATCCTCAGGCTCAATATTTATATTTGCTTCCTAAAATTCACAAGGACCTGATTAATCCTCCTGGTAGGCCCATTGTATCGGGTAATGGCTCATTGACTGAACCCCTATCTGCCTTTTTGACATTTCATTTTAAACCATTGCTCAAGTTGGTTAGAGCTAGGCTTAAAGACACAACAGAATTTTTACAGATAGTACAAGACACACAGTTGGAGGCTAATTGGTGGTTATGTACGCTGGATGTAACATCTCTTTATACCAACATTCCACACAATGCAGGAATATCGGCTGTTGTATTTTGGTTGGACAAAGCCAAGCTATATAGCCCTGAATTTATCCATTTTCTTATACAACTAACAATGTGTTTTGACGAAAAATGTTTTCCATTTTGAAGGGCAGGTTTACTGGCAGGTGAGGGTTACGGCTATGGGAGCTTCTTTTGCTCCCATTTATGCTGATCTATTTATGGGCTTTTATGAACATCGATATATTTATGACTCTAACAACAATAAATATATTCAGGAACTGGATATTTGGCGCAGGTATTTAGACGATTGTTGGATGGTGTCGCGGGGTGATTTGGAATTGGCTGATGAATTTATTAGATATTTGAATAACAATGATATGGGTATCCATCTTACATTACAAATACAATATCAAGAAATAATATTTTTGGATGTGGTAGTTTCTAGACAAAGTGATCAAACTTTGGCTACCAAAGTTCATAGGAAATTCCCACAATACAATACTCTTCGTCATGCCACCAGTAATCATCCCCGCCACATCATCAATAACATTCCCAAATCACAAATTTTGCGGATCAAACGCATATGTTCATCTCAGGAGGCACATTTTGTATGCGAAAATTATTTGGTGCAGAGGTTCATTGATTATCACCCTGATCGCATTATGCAAACCAAAAATCAAGTTAGAAACACATCTAGGTCAGAATTGCTTTGTTATAAGCAATCAAATCAAATAAATAACGGTGACTAGAGAATTAGGTTTATAACCACATTTGGTAACAATACTCCCCTTTTCAGACAAATTGTTAACAATCATTGGGAGATTTTAAGAGCTCATGAACATCTTGGTGAAATTCTACCGGCCACTTGCTCTTTTTCATATAAGAGGGGAAGAACATTAAACAGTCATTTCACACATTATAAGAGGTACAGTCCTCCTAGACCAATACAAACCACTATATTGGATGACCAACTGAGAGGATGTTATCCCTGTGGACATTGCAATGCCTGCCAATATATTTATAAAACCATGGAGTTTACCAGCAAGAATACTCCTAAAATATATCACATCAACATTTTTGGGAATTGTAACACGGATTGGGTGATATATTTGGCCACTTGTTCCTGTTCGGCATTTTATGTGGGACAAACATCTAGACCACTCAAATAGCACTTACATGTTCACGGATACAACATCAGAAATTGCAAACTGTCTAATGCACTATTTAAACACACTAGGATACATAAAACAGCTCAATTCAGATTTGTTATTATTGATAAAATAGAGTTGCACAGGGCTAATAAAGCAGGTTGGCATGAAAAATTGAATAATATGGAATTTTCCTGGATAACTAGGCTAGCGGCTTTATTCAAACCCGGGCTTAATGAAATGTCTTGAAATTCATGCTGATCGGCTACTAGTTGTTCATTCCTAGATATATATATATATATATATATAAAGTGTTATTTCACATGTTTATTTTAGAAACATAAGTTTTTGTATATAATTGTGTTCTGAATAATAGGGATATGGACAAGTATTACATACTATAAGCTTATGTAAGTGATTTTTTTGTGCTTGTCACTTTAAGGATTTTCTATATAAATGGATACCAGAATGCACCATGTTTTTGCTGTTTTGCACTGAAGAAGGCTATGGTATTTAGCCGAAACCGGATGCTGATATTTTTATGGATGCCACATTAAATATTTAAACAGCCTGTCTCCTGAGTGCTGGCTCATTTTTGTTGGCGCTTAATCTGAAATTTACCTTAAACACTTGGGTAGCGGCTTGTTGGAGGTAAGATGGGAACTGCATAAGCTTTCTGAGTTTAAAATTACAACAGCTGTTATGGTATGAATATTCACAGTTTGGAATGCAGGGAGAAAATGTATAGAATTATAACTAGAAAAGTTATAAGCATCTAAGACCTTGGTCTCTCAAATGAAGAAAAAATGTATTGCCTGAATTTCTTTTTAATAGATGCCCTTTGTATGGTTTGTGTACATTTACATATGTTT
>NC_056735.1:255906684-255929184 GCF_019279795.1 Protopterus annectens | reverse complement strand
GTGGGGGGGGGGGCCTCCTCTTCCAAATCTGGAAATAACAAGGCACCCCCCTATAAAAAGTACCAAGCACTTATCTTTTGACCACCCCTTTGGGGGGAAAGATTGCTCTTCATGCAAAGAACTCGTAACTCATAACCCAGGACAAATGGGTTTTAAATATAGTGTCACAGGGATACAGATTTTATTTCCACACGTTGCCAACACCAAATGGGTGGCCAGACCTGCCCCCAAGAAAAAGGAGACAAGGTTTTCTACTCCAGACGTTTCCTGGTACCCAGAAAAGACAAATCATGGCATCCAATCCTGAACCTGTCTACTCTAAACACCTTTCTGTAGGTACCAAAATTCAAGATGCTGATTCTTCATCAATTACTTCCTATGCTAGGCAAAGATGCCTGGTTGGCATCACTAGATTTAAAAGAAGCATACCTGCACATCCTAATCATGAAATCTTGCAGGAGATGCCTACGCTTCAAGGCAGGCTGCATGCATTATCAGTTCTCTGCACTGTCCTTTGGCTTTTCTACTGCGCCCAGGGTATTCACAAAGTGCCTGGCTCTAGTCATTGCTTTTTGCAGGCAAAGAAGTATTCAAATATACCCATACCTGGACGATTGTCTAATTCAGCAGAAAGCCAGGGCATACTTTCATCTGGCATTTAACTTGTCTGGGGTACACTATATAAACGAAAAGAAATCACAACTGGTACCCTGTCAACAAATTACATTCCTGGGAGCAAGCTTGAATACAACTTCCCAGATGGCTTACCTTACGCCATAAAAGCAAATTCATTTTTAAACTATTTCAAACAACTGGCCACAAAAGCCCTGCTATCTACAAGACAAATACAGCAAGCCTTGGGGTTCATGGCCTCCTGCATTCTTCTAATTCCATATGCAAGACTGCATATGAGGAAACTACAGTGGTATCTAAAAAACCTATGGAGTCAAAATTCTCACAGCCTGGAAACAATGATTCCTATCATACCTTGCCTACGCCTAGAGTTTCTCTGGTGGGCAGAGGCCTGCCACCAAAACAAGGGATTACCATTTACATTACCCCCTGCTGCCCAAACCCTACCAACAGATGTATCAGACTATGCATGGGGGGCTCACCTGGCAGGGAAGTACATTCAGGGCAAATGGAACCCAAGTCAAATGCACCTACATTTCAATCGAAAAGAAATGTTATCTGTGCAGAATGCTCTGACAGCCTTAAAGGACTACATTCTTCCAGGACAACTAATGGTAAAGACGGACAACACCACGGTTATGTGGTACATAAACAAGCAGGGGGGTGCACATTCCTACCCCCTCTGCAGACTAGCCATGGCATTGTGGAATACAGCCCTGAGCTACCAAGTGCAGACTAGCCATGGCATTGTGGAACACAGCCCTGAGCTACCAAGTGCACCTACAAGCTCAATTCCTGCCAGGAAAATTAAATACACTGGCAGACGGACTAAGCAGAAATCTCATGGACCCACATGAGTGGAAACTGGAACCAAGGAATTTCAACATGTTGACAAGCGAATGGGGGAGCCCAGACATAGATCTATTTGCCTCCCCTCAGAACTACCAGTTGGACAAGTTTTCCACAAGGACTCCCCACAAACAAGCTTGGAAAGAGGTTTTTCCAGCTGAAGGACAGAGCATCCAATCAGTCTATGCCCCCCCTTGCTGCCTCTGCTCTCCAAAGTCCTACTAAAAGTCAAACAAGACAAACCAAGGATGATCTTGATTGCTCCAGACTGGCCGTGCCAACACTGATACCCCCTCCTGCGCAGTGTGTCGCAGTTACCCCCACGGCACCTGTCTCAAACCCCTTCCCTGCTGTCCCAGCATGAGAACCAATTTCTGCACCCTCAGCTTCCAACTTTGAACCATGTAGCCTGGCTAATCACTTAAATTCACCCTTTTCATCCCTCAACAGACCTGTGATGGATGTCATCGTAGAGACAAGGAGACCTAGTACTAGAAAATCTTATGCTGACAAATGGAAAAAATTCTCTGCCTGGAACTCATCTCAAGGGATGAGCACAGCAGTGCCCAATTTACCTCAGATTTTGCAATACTTAACTGAGATGCTTCACAAGGTCCTGTCTTTTTCCTCCAAAATCCACACCTCAGCCATTTCAGCTCCATTATAACACAGAACTTCCTCTCTTCTCTCATCCTCTACTCAAGCAGTACCTCAGAGGAGCAAAAAAACTTGAGACCACCCAGGAGAGCTCCAACCCCTGCCTGGGACCTTAACTTTGTATTGGAGATGCTCACTCTTACCTCCTTTCGAGCCAGCTGCTACTGCGGACTTAAAATTTCTTTCTTGGAAAACGGCCTTCTTTTTAGCAATCACTTCAGCTAGAAGGATATCTGAATTACAGGCTCTTATAGCAGTGGAGCCTTTCATAATCTTTCATGCGGACAGGGTGTCACTCAGGGCCAACCCATCCTTCATGCCCAAGGTGGTATCCAGTGCGGCTCTTAATCAGTCCATTCAGTTGCCAACATTCTTTCCCAATCCACAGAACAAAGGGGAACGGATTCTGCATTCCTTGGATGTGCACAGACCACTTGGATTCTACTTGGACAGGACTAAACCTCGAAGACAAACTGAACAACTGCTGATAGCCTTTCCCTCTGCCCTTGCAGTAAATGCTATTTCAAATCAAACCATTTCTAAATGGATAAGCCATTGCATTCATTTCTGATGTAAGCACCGTGGAAAACTTATCCCCCAGGGGATCAGATCTCACTCCACCAGGGCTGCATCTACTTCTGCAGCCTTTCTCAGAGGTGTTCCCACTAGGGACATCCTAGAAGCTGCTACCTGGAGTTCTGTACATACCTTCACCAAGCATTATCATTTGCCATTTTTCTCTAAATCCACAGCTGGCTTTGCCACTGCTGTCTTGCAGGGCCTTATTGCTGTTCCTAATGCTATATAAACTCCTCCTCCCAACCGTAGCTTTGGGAATCTACCCAAATGTAATGACTGCAACAGTGAAACATGAAGAACATAGTACAGTTGTGTACACTTGCCATAAATGTAGATGTTAGTGTATTCACTGTTGCAGTCCTGGTTACCCTCCCTCCAGCCCCCTAATCTCTTCTGGCCATACCTCTACTTTCTTTTACTATGCTTAAAGGCCTTTTTGATGTATTTGCTTTTTGTTGGAGGTATACCTTTGTGTTTTTATGTTTATTTGCTCCCCATTAGGGGGGTGCCTGACATCTGGGGCAAGAAAAACTGATTGTAATGGCGTCGGCTGCATGTTTTATACCCCTGACTACCTGACGTCATGGAAGAAGAGAGAGCAACCGACGCAGGACCCAAGACTTTGTTAATCTGGCCGACTGAGAGCAACCTGCAAGCAGATTACACAAATGAAATGACTGCAACAGTAAATACACTCTAACATCTACATTTATGGTAAGTGTACACAACTGTACTTTTTACCTCTTCAACTTTTTGTGCAGATCATATTAAATTTTTAAAATTTGTATTCTCTTCTCTTCTAGAGTTGGGTCGCTTGTTTTGTGTGGTAATGACCACAAGGGCATCTTTAAGCCTAGCCATGCATGCCAAAATCTGAGTTCTGATGCCCTTGATTTGATAAGTGTAAGCATGGGCCTGGGAGATGAACCATTTACAGGTTACTTGTTTGCATCAGAGACATAGGTGCCAAACTAGGGATGAATTATGCACATGTATAGTATTAAAATTGGTGCAAGAATGTTTGCAGATAATTTTCATCTTTTAGTTGAGATCTTAAGACTTGTACAGACAAGAGGTAAATAACAGCATTAATAAACTATTCCCTTGTAATTTGTATTGGTTAGCAGATAAGATTATATAAAATACAGCTATGGGATATTCCCACTTTACACTGAAATTAAATCTTTGTTCTCTGTGTTAGTGTATTTTTTATCTTTTTCTTTATCCCTTCCCAGTGGAATTGATCAGCCAAGCAGAACTGCCATTTAGGCAGCAATCGGGTTTTTTTTTTCTGCAGCCCAAACACAGTGCACCTTAGGGCCTCCTGATGCACGTAACTATTACACATATATTACAGGGTCTCCCTTGTAGTGGGATAACAGGCACACTCCCATGCACACCCAGTCTGGAGGAAGTTGCACTCTCAATGGATTAGTGCTGAAACAGCTTGGTAGCAGCTGAGCACATGTTCCTGGTCCAAGTGCTACATGCCAGTCTTCCCTTGCTAGTGGAATCTAATAGAGCAGCTGACTGGACTGCCACCTCACCCTTTAGATGGCGAGCCTTCTGGGTCTTACTGCTATCCGTCTTCACCCAACTCCTCCACTGCCCTAGTGGCCACTCGTATTCTTGTTCTGTAGATCATAGTCTAGACTGTATCGCGTTTTGTCATAGAGCCAGACCTGCTAAGGCTTTTGACAGTGGAAGCTGTAGAAACCTCAATATTCCTTTATTTTATTCCCTAGGTGACTTGGATACTGGTGTGAAAAAAAAAAAAAAAACTTGTCACAGTGGGGGTAAGAGACTTGGATTTAAAATAAGTTGCAGCAGTTAAATTGTGAATGATAGGGACTTGCAAAGATCTTAAGTAAGAAAGAAGTTTATGTAGGCTTGTGCCTCATCTTGGATAGTAAGTGCTGCATTGTGTCCCTGACCCTGACAGTGAATTCTGTTTTATAAGATTTGTTTGAGCAAAGAAGGCACAAGTAATGGGGTGCATGGTGTTCCATTCATTTGCTCAGTACCAGAATTGTAGGAAATACAAACCAGCTGAGTCTTATGACCATTTGTACTTTACTAGCACCCACCCTTAAATCTGTATCCCCTTTTTCAAGGAGTATTCGGTCAGTCAAGCCAGGAGTGAATTTGTGAGTATTCATACAAACGTCCAATTCCCATCTGAAGGAAGGTAATGTGTCACACTGTTTAATTTGCTGCAGGAGTATATTGTAGACGTGGGGAAGGATCTGCATATTGAATCATTGGGCCGCCTTATGTTATTTATTTTAATAGTGAAAATTTTAGATCCCTAGTTTTATTTGTGAGACTGTTTGTTTGATTTGTTAAGACATCCAGGACCACCGGGTCCCTAATGGAGTAGATCTCCCCTCAGAATTCTACTAGATACTAAATAAAGAGCCAGTGCTTAAAGTCTTTAGTGGTAGTTTTGAAATTTTAAGTAAGTAATGGTCTTCATTAGGAACCTCTTGGTTATTTCTGGTTGTTTAGTGTAGTGAGGTATATTGTATTCAGTAATAGGTCTAATCAATGCTGAATATAGGTGGACAATGACCCCTTTAGATTTGGATGACATTCTTTTGGCTGCACTAAGTAAAATGACTTTCTGATCTTTGTTGATCAAAAGAAAGGGTGTTATCAACTGCACTATTGCACCTTTTGGTATTTAATTTGAGCCCAATTTTACTACACCATATATTTACAAATGTTAAGGTTTTTTTCTGAAGCTCTTTGGTGGGGAATAACAACTTGATAATCTGTTTGCATTCTTCTGCAAGCTTGGTTAGCTTGAGGTCTTGCTTCATGGACTGAAAATTAGAAAAATAAATGCTGAACAACAGAGGTCCCAGTACAGTGTCGTGTGGGACACCACTGGTTACATTCATTCTCTCTCATAAGGCATCTGCTATGAGCACTGTATGGGTTCTGTCTTATAGCCAATTTGCTCTCCATCTTCGTCCTAGAGATTCTGTTTGTAATGCATTAAGCTTACTAACTATGCTAGTTTGGGGAATGGTATCAGTTGCCTTGGTCTGGTCATGGTACATTGTGTAGGCTGCTTGATTACTGTAAACAGCCTGTGTTATCCTTTTAAAGAAATTACCAGATTCGTTAGACGGGATCTACTCCTGGCAAAGCCAGACTGCTGTGGGCCTAGCATGTTGAGATTTTTATGTCCGTTTATCAGGTCTGTTATAATATGGTCCATGGCTTTGCAAGCAAGTCTTTGTCAGGCTGATGGGCATATAATTCCCAGGGTCAGTGGGAGGTACCTTTCTGAACCTCTGGACCAAAGCCAGTAGCTAAACTCTGGTTAAGTAGTTTGAGTGGCTTTGTCAGGGCTTGTTTAGTACTGTTTATTAGAGATCCAGGTATACTGCTAGGTCCTATTGGAGAAGTATTTTTAGTCTGAGGACAACCACAGTACATGTTTTTAGTGATGATGGTGGGGGGGGGGGGGGTGGAGTCTGAGAGATTTGTGAATAAGACAGCTTCCTATCTCTGGGTTAAAATTCTCACTGAATTTATTTAAGTATGTTGGCAATGTTTATTGGATCAGAGTAGGTGGCGTCATTACGAATATATTCGGAGCACTGTTGGTGTTTTATTTCTTGGTTTTCCTAATGTAGCTAAACAAGAATTTGTAGTTTTACTTTGTTTCAGATGCTAACCTAAGTTTTATGTGCTGCTTTCATAGACCTGATAGTATTTTTCAAGTTTGTAGTCAATTTTTCTGACATTATTCTTGATATGTGGGTGTTTTGCTCAGCTGTATGGATGTCTCTTTTTTTTTTTTTTTTTTTTTTTTTTTTATTTATTTTAGACTTTTTTAAGTTAGAGTATCACCAGAATGGTTTGTTTTTTAAATAACCCATTATATTTATGTTTAGATCTGGTTGGGATTGCCAGTTCTATACTCTTCATCCAAGTCGTAATAAATAAAGTTTCTTTGTGAAACTAGCTGCTGCAGCTGTATCTGGGATGATGCTGTTAAGTGAATTTTGAATCTTCATCAGTTTTTTAAGATCAATATCTTTGAAAGCCTTGAATTCTGAGCATCTGGTTTCAGTGGATTTGTATTTGGAAGGTGAATATAACTGGTTTTAGTTTATGATCTGACGTAACCAAAGAACAAGATACTAGAGAAGCAGCACACAGAGAAGCTATATTAGTAAGGACTAGGTGAGATGGCTTCTTGTGGGTTTCTTAATCTGGTCCAGGCAATTTTTATTATTTCTGATAAATTTTGTGCACTTCCTACATTTTGAGGTGTAGGCTGTCTAGTTTATGGAAGTGTAGTTAAAATCTCTCAAAGTAATGGAGTTCTTATTTATAGGTGGTTTATCACGTACATTTAGAACTTTACATGATTTTTCAGGGGACATGGAGGGCATCCTGCAACAAGCTGTAAGCTGGTAGTTGGTCCTGTTTAGTGTTAATTGGAGGTCAGCGAGTTCCATTTATGGATCTCTGGGGTCCTAGAGGTAATATGATCCCTAATAATATATATGGAGATGGCATCTCAGTTGCCTTCAGGTCTGAAAGCATGGTGGGCATAAAACCAGGTATGGAGGGAATGCGTTCTGAACATTTAAGCCAGGTTACAGTAATTACATAGACATGCATATGTTCCAAATGTAGGAAATGCTCAAGGACTGTCAGTTTGTTGTTGGGACTTTTGGCATTGCGCAGTTTGGATGTTAGCTGGGCTGTGCCTAAAAAAGGACACTATGGGGCTAGAAAGGGCTTTAGTCAGTATATGAAAGCCCTGGAATGAGAGATGTAGGACATCCTTTGAAAAACAAAGTAGGGTTATTAAGAACAGTCTCCCCTTACTGACACTTACTGGATTTCCCTGGAATAACAGCAGCTACTTAGCCAACTGTTTAAGCTAATCATCTTTCCTTTGTACTTGATCATCCTTCTTGGAGAAGGAAGTATTTCAATCGGAACCAGTCAGACTTGCGTGGAGAATTCTGATGTCTGTCTCCATATCCCTGTCTGTGTTTTGCATTCAAAGTCATTTATCCCCATGTGGGCCACCACCTTGGTATGGTCATTTGTGTTACGTGAAAGGGTTTTAATGCTATTTCTCCTCCCACTTTTTTTCTCCTTATCTTTTTTCCTTCCTTCTTCTCTTTTCCTTTTCACTCCACTATAATCTCCCCTTAACTACTCCTGTAGCCCTCTCTGTCCACCATGTTATCCTTCTGCATATTCACATCTCTGCTATTGATTTTGTCACCTTACTACCTACCTTGGTACTCTCGCATTTGCAAACTACCAGCCACTCTACCTATATTTAGGCTAAACCTTCCTTCACATCCATTTCCTCAAATTTATTTAATGTCCAACCTTTTCACCTTTTCAAATACAAAACATATAAGCATTCAATTCACTTTGACCTAACCTGGAAACAATTCATATACTTTATAAAAGAAACTTATCCTAATATTGTCTTCTATAAACAGCACTCTTTGTGGTGACATCTGTCCCAACCCCAGCCTCCCGGCCTCATCCATTCCACCATCCTCTGCCCTTACCGCCTGTATAACACCAACAAAACTTTTCCGTACTTCGATTAACATTCATAGTACTCTAAACAAAGTTACAAACCTACAAGCATGGTTTCTGCTGTATTCATGGGTTCATAGGAGGTTACTAGGCTAATGGCCCTAGGGCCTTAACAATCCTAGCTGTGTAATACCCTTGTTCCCCATTTAACCATGGTCAACTGGGGAACAAAGGTATTTCATGCCTATGACCTTATCAATCCTAGCCATGTAATACCCTTGTTCCCCAGTTGACCATGGTTAGATGGTCATTTTTAGCAGAGCAAATCACTGACCCTGTCCATGAGGGACATGGGTGCCACCCCTGGGGTGAGTTTACGGTCTCCCATCCAATTGAGGAGCTTTGCTTCATGTGAAGTGGGAGTTTATTCCAGAGGCGCAGCAGTCTCTGGAAGACATATCTGTCTCTCAGAGACGTATCTGTCTCTCCAACATGTTCTGTTTATGTCACAGGCTAGGCTGAGATCCCTGGAGTAAGTGACTCTTGTCTGAACCTGCCCCAATGGAAATTCTGCATGTCCGCAAATCAAATGGGACATCACTCTGTAGGCCAGGCATAGGTTACCTGTCAGCAGGCTGTAAGATACAGAGTACCAAGACAGGGCCTTCAGTCTTTCCATATAGGTCTTGTTTTGGAGGCCCTCAATTTTTCTTGGTTAGAAACCTCTGTGGTCCTCTAGTTGTTGCAGGTGTGTGATGAGGTATATGCAAAAGGCATTATACTCGATTAGTGGTGTGAGAGTTGAGTATATAGGAATTATAACATCCTTAGTCTTGGCCTGCGATACCCTTAATTATGAGATGCACAATGTGTAGAAGGCTTTCCTTACCACTGTGGAGACATGGTGATCAAAGTTTGTATTGCTGTCAACCTGTGTTCTCAAGTCTCACCACTGTGTTTTGAGGTTGGGGGGTGCTAGCTACAATGTAATTTGCAGGGACCACCTCTTTGCCAAAGAGGATAATGATGCACTTTTTTTGCGTTTAGCTTTAGACCATGACTGTGACAGCAATCATTAGTCTGCTTTAGCCACTTTTGTAATAGTTAACATTTATTGGGGGACTCCGTGATTGCACCTAGTTTGCAGTTATCTGCGAACTTGGTGAGCCACAAGCCATCTATTTTTGCGTAGATGTCCGAGAAGTAGATTCCTGATAACAGAGGGTCCAGCACAGATCCCTGTGGTACACCACTCGTAACTGGTCTACTGGTAGAGGTGGAATCCCTAGCTTTGACAGTATGTGTTCTGTCAGTGAGCCAGTTTGCTGAGAGTTTCTCAGTGATACGTGAGTGGGGATTGTGTTGAAGGCTTTGGCTAAGTCAAGATCGGCATTATGTACTGCTTTGCCCTTTTCCAGGGCTTTGGTGACATTCTCCCAGAATTCCACCAGGTTTAATAAGCAAGGCCTGCCTTTAACAAAGCCAGACTGGGTCTGGTTAAGAGTTTGGAGGTCACCTATGTCCTTGTTGATAAGGTCCATAATTATTCTTTCCCTAGCCTTGCAAATGGGGCTGGTTAGACCTGTTGGTTTAAAGTTCCCAAGGTCGGTTGAGGGACTCCCTTTGTGTAAGGGGTTTACTGTTCTGTTCTCCACTTTGCTGGAACAAAGCCAGTGCTCAGGCTGTGGTTGAAGAGAGTAGTAAGCAATTCTGCTGGGTCTTGTTTGTAGATTTAGTAAGCAGCCTGGGATGTTATCTGGTCGCATGGAGGCTGTGTTTTTGACCTTGAAGAGGGCAGATATGACCTCTTTGTTGATGCTAGGTAGTGGACTGGTGACGGGGTTGCTTTGGTTTGTGTCTGGTGGAGACAGGGGGGTGAAATTTGCACCAAATCTGTCCGCCAACAGGTTGGCATTTTCTTTCAGTTCAATGTGAATAATACCATCCACAGTCAGTTTGGTACATAGCTGGGCATTCCCTTTAAGATTTCAGACATGGCTAAAGAAAACCTTATGATTGTCTTTAGCTAGAGATGCCAATTTAACATCATAATTGGTTTTAGAAGACTACAAGATATCCGATTTGCTTGTTCAAGTTGAGGAGGGTGTTCTTCCTCTGGTGAGTAAGTTGCATGTTGTTCTTTAATAACAGCTTCCTTTTGTTGTATAACCTTATACTTGCAGTCCACCAGGGTGGCCTCTTTCTTCAGGAGGACCTGGTTTTGATCCTGATAGTACAGCCAAGTCTATACAGTTGTTTAAATGTCTATAAAGGGCATTTGTGTGTTCCTCTGCATAGGAGTCATTGTTGGCTGTGTTAGCAGGGGATTTGAAACTTTTTATACCCTCGCTTAGTAGGCTAAAGTTTGCTTTGGAGAAACTTTTCAGCCTGTTTGCTCCTATGGGGGTGTCCAGTCTCGTCTTTACTTCAAACGAGACAGATTTGTGGTCTGACCTCACCAGGTTGGGCAACACAAGGGTAGTGCAGTTGACCCCCCCCCCCCAGGTTGGTGAGTACCAGGTCCAGGACGTTCATGCCCCCTTGTAGGGGTGCAGACTAGCTGTTCCAGACCATTTGAATCGGTAAAGGCCAGGAACCTCAGGGCGATTGCATTTTTGCTTGTGTATGTTGTCCAGTCTGTAGAAGGATAGTTGAAATCTCCCGTGGCCAAAGTGCTTGGCTATATGGGGAGTGATTCTAACAAGTCCACGTAGTTGGTGTTTCTCTTGGTTCGTGGTGAAAGACCTGTAGCTAGCGATGATGTGGTAGGGTGTTTTTACCTATATTTAATTATACCTGGAGTAGCTCTAGAGAGTCCTACTTGAGGTGTGTGTGGATTTAATGAACATGGATAACAAATGCAAAAATAGCTGCATCCTGACATACACTTTGGATTATCACAGTATCAAAACTGTTGTTGAAGAAAACTGGGCCATTGTCACAGGAAACCGTTTTCTGATTAATATCTTAGGTGAAGCCCCATCCTTTTGTTTATAGGAAGGCCAGGAACATTAGAAGTTTTGTTGAATTTAAACCTAGACCATATGAGAAAAACACTAAAAATGTGAAGCTAATTGTACATTTCGTATATTTATGTGATTTTCTTTAAATAAGGGCAATAAAAACTTCAGACCAGTGCAGGGGGTGACTACAAAAGTAATTTACAGGGCACAGTGCAATGAATGTGATGATTTCTATGTGGGCACAGTGCAATGAATGTGGTGATTTCTATGTGGGCAAGACCTGTAAATAAACTTAAGCGTAGGATTTCATGTCATCTGTCAGAAATCCGCTCTGGATGTAAAAATAATGCACGAGCCAAACACCTTTCTCTTCATAAGACACACAGGTTTTAAGTTCCAGATCCTGGATTACATAGACATGGGTGATCTTGAAGGAGACATCCCGAATATTCTGTAGAATCATGAACGTATGTGACACTTAAAGCTGAACTCTCTTAGGAAGCCTGGACTAAACTACTATAGCAATAACCCATGCCTGGGTGTGGGTAATGCTAAATTTACCCACGGTTGGCGTGGTTTGGTCCCGAGGCCAGGACCAAACAAAGCCAACCGTGTAAATTTAGCATTACCCACACCCAGAAGTGGTTATTGCTATTATCATGACATTATTTAAGAAAAGAAACTATTACTTTTCTTAAATAATGGCATAGTATAATGCCTGTTTGCTGCCCTTCCGCAGATGTCTGGCATCCGCGGCAGTTCTGATGTACTGCGCGCCTGCGCGTACATCAGAGTTGAGCAAAAGCAACGGAGAAAGCAAGATCTCCGTTGCTTTTTATGTTTGCTATGTTAAATGAGTTTAACATGCGAGACAGTTTTAAAATAAGCAGCGGAGATGTCCTTTGCTTATTTTAAAACTGTCTCGCTATGTTAAACTCATTTAACATAGCGAAACACTAAAAAAAAGCAACGGAGATCTTGCTTTCTCCGTTAACTAACTACTATCTCGCTATGTTAAATGGGTTTAACATAGCGAGACAGCTTTAAAATAAGCAACGGAGATCTCCGTTGCTTATTTTAAAGCTGTCTCGCTATGTTAAACCCATTTAACATAGCGAGACAGTGTTTTAAAAAACAGAGTTATACTAATGGAAAAAAGTCCGGGCGACCGGACCTTTTTCCATTAGTATAACTCTATTTACAACGGGCACGCTGGCCAATCAGCGTGCACGTTTTGGGGGGGGTCATGGTATAATATTCAATTAAAAGTGTACCGGAACTTAGAAAATTGCCATGTTTACATGACTAATTTTTATTTTATTCTACCAGTTGGTTTTAAATACCATGTTAAATCGATTTTAATTTGTGTATGTTTTGTTTTCCATCATCATACATTTTTTTTCTTATTTTTTCTTTCTTTTTTCCACTTTATTCAAAATGATATGTAATAACAATACTAACTAATTATACAATAATATTTTTATAGATAGTTTTTAGGGTTCTTGTACACACACCTGAAGTCTAGAAGGATGAAAGCGATCTTTGTTAATAATAGGTTATGAAAATAGAATATGATTTTTACAATTTATTTTTTTGCATGCAAATTGTATATATTTATATATATATATATATATATATATATATATATATATATATATATATATATATATATATATATATATATATTTTGATTGTCAAATGGATTAGGGTTGATATATTTCCAGCCATGTAGTATATTGTCTTGGATAAAATCAGACATAAAAATCTACTTAATAATTTGGTTAAATAAGAGGTACCACATCATTATAAATTTTATTTAAAGTACATAAGGGTTATATTATGACAGCTACTAAGTAGGGCAGGACCAGCTCGAATGTCACACTTCTGGGGGAAGGGATGTGAATTTAACATTTGTACCAATAACTATTACTCTGTTTTTGTTTTACTTGGATCGCTTGTCTGTGTACTTTAAAGGATTTTCGACTAGAAACAGACTGCTTGCCTTGCTTTGATTACTTTCGAATACTTGGATTTCTGTACAATATTTCAAATTATATATTTTTTTTATTATTTTTTTAACTTAAGATGAGTTGTTTGCTACTTTTACGACTATTGTCTTATCTGAGTAATATACAGTGAAACTACAGAAAAGTTGAATAAACTGTAAAACCAAGACTGGAACCAGTCCAAGATTCACACAATACTGTTTATTAAGCGCTTTTGTCTCGTAAATGGAAACTTCATCAGAATGAATTAAGATTCAAGCAACACAGCTTATATACTAGTCTTACGAGGGACATAATTTCCACCGGTTCACTTCCACTCCAAAGAATTGTTGAACCGGTGGAAATTATTTCCCTCGTAAGACTAGTATATAAGCTGTGTTGCTTGAATCTTAATTCATTCTGATGAAGTTTCCATTTATGAGACTAAAGCCCTTAATAAACAGTATTGTGTGAATCTTGGACTGATTCCTGTCTTGGTTTTACAGATTAATATACAGTGATTAACTAGAGATATATAGACTGAAAGTGTTCCACACAGAGAAGTTTTTTACACTGTTTTGATTTAATGAACATGGATACATCTCTGCCTTTTGGTTCTTTCACGCTTGTTTTGAGGTTTGAATGTATGGAAGGCATTGTAGCCCTGTATGGCCAGGGTGCTGTCTGCAGCGTTGAACCAAGTCTAAATGACTGCACAGACCTCAGCATCTTCCAAGGTGAGGAGTGCTTCCAGAGAGTGCAGTTTTCTGTTGAGGCCTCTAACATTAAGCAGCCTAACCTCGAGTTTGTCTCTCTAGTGGATTTCTTTATGTTGAGAATTTTTTTGTTTTGACACTGCCTAAAAAAAGGCACTATAGGGGAGGCAAAGTTCTTTGCCAGTATCTGAAAGCCTGAAGGAGGCAGATAAAGACCATCTCTGGCAAAGCAGCATGGTCTGTCGACCATGTCTTCCCAGGCTGACTGTTACTGGATCCCCTTGGATTGACACCAGATGCTAAGCCAATTGTTAGTCCGTCCTTTTTGTCTGTATTTTGACATCATCCTGGGTGTTAATAAAATACTACATATCTGCCTGGGACATATAATCTGAGAGTTCAGTCATGCTTCTCTTCATGTAGTCCAGAGAGGTACATCTCAAGTCATTCACTCCAACATGTACTAAGAGTGTCCTAACGGTAATTGTTGAGTGACTTGGTTGTGTGTGTGATTTGACGGATCTTGGCATGTGACATGCAGCTAACCGTGACTTTCTCCTTGTCCAGCCTGGTGATTGGGACATCTGTGTGTCTTACTGCGGAATCCCCTATAACCAGGACATTAGGTTTTGAGTTGTTTTGCCTTAGTTGCTTGTTTGTTGAGATATTTGTATGTGTGTTGCTATGTGAAGTGGGGGTGTTTTTTGTTCCAGTATGTGTTATCTGTTTGCGCTTGGGATGTTGCTGGTCCTTTGGTAAGCTCTTGTTGAGTACCTCACCATAGGTGGGTCTATGTGACTTGACCTTGTTTTATGTGAGAGAGGAGAGGTGTGTGCGTTGATAACCTTCTTGATGTCTTGTTTATTGTTACTTGAGAGGACTGATTCCAGCTTCATGGTATAGTTGCATGTGTCAAATACTGCATTAGTTTTCTTTAGGAGCAAGTTGTTGTTAGTATATATGAGGCAATTACTACATTGCCCTAGGATGCCCATGTCAATCAGGCTAGCTGGTGAAATGTTGGGGAAACTGGCTGCCCATTGTATCAGGTTTAACTGTAAGTACTAGTTGGGAGTGGGCAAGTTGGATTAGCTTTTGCTCTAGGACCAAGTCAACTAACTAAAGAAAGAGTTTTATTTTATTGAGGATTAGGGGTGAAGGAGTGTTGTGGTACTGCTCAGTGCTCAGCTGAGTTGCCCGCAGTGCACCAGGGAAGCTTGGGAGGGTTCAACTGACAAATGTCTAGGGGAAAAATAGTTTCTAGGAGTTTGCTACTATACAGGGCGCTGCTAACCTTTGTTGTGCGGTGTGCTGCTACGTGCAAATGCAAGGCTTATATACAGGCAAAATTAATCTGCCAATAGGAAATCACACAGTGATCCTTCCTCTAGCAGTCCCTAGCTCAGACAGGGCTATATCCACACTCTCTTGCCACAAGGGTGCAGAGGAGCTCTTCTTAATGTAAAATAACTGGATTTGAGTTTGTGTATAAAAAGCAGGCAAGCTTCAGCAAGTCTGGATCTAGTCTATGCTATTTAAGTAGTATTACAGTGCAAAGGAAATGCAGATAATGAAGAAGGCACAGACAGAAAAACACCTTAATGTGAAGTAGTTGATTTGGAGCCCAAGTGTAACAAGACTACACAAACTACCTATAACAGCCATACAACCAACCGATACAACATAATACAGTACAATTAACTACTTAAAGCAGCAGACTTTTTTTTTTGGAAACTGTTGGAAGTACAGTCACAGTATATAAGAAAAGTGCAAAAAAATACATAGTGCTCTCTTGTGTGTTTTTTCCAACTCTGAGCAGGCAAACACCTACTGTGCCAGATGAACAATCCCAGTCCTCCCAATGTAAAATCACAGTAAAGGAGTGTCCGGAGTGAAATGCTACTAAAAACAAACTTAAAGATACAGCAGTGAACTTTAAACAGCTTATAAAAGTGTGATTATTCAATAAAAGTTCATGCAGAAATATCAAATGTTTCACCAACCTAAACGGACCAGGCTACCTCCCAGTGCACTACATGGAAAATCCACTGACCTCTTGATGTAAAAACAAGTGCCTGCTAGAGTGTAAAAATATACACTACTTTATCCAGCAGCTACGTAGATAATGAATTCAGATCAAGTAAATCAGTAGAACAGACAATGAGAGGCAAAGTGCACTTTTTTAATACAAGCAAAATGAAAGACTAATAAATAAATGAATATATCAGCAGTAGTGTAGAAAAGAAGGAGCTTAAGCTCAATTTACAGTAGAGGTGGACAGCTTATAAAAAGCAAATCAGCAAAGGGGAGACTGGGTGGGATCCCCAGCAGTGCTTTAGTTTCTGCAAGCTTGAAGTATCAGTTGAGACAGCCAATGAAAAAGCATGCGACTTGTGCAGCCTAGATAAGTTAAATTAATTTAACTCACAAGATGTTACGGTCATTACTGAAACTTGGCTAAAAGTTGATTATAAAATATTCTGAATTTCTGTCCCCTGGCTACAGTATAATTCAGTAGAACAGACTACATAGAAAAGGGGAAGGTATTGCAGTTGTATATAATTAAGTTTCAAAACTCTTTTGTCAATATTAATTAACATAAGAAGCTTTATTTAGATGCTCTCTACATACCACTAGGTAGTGATAATACATTATAAGAAGAAATTATTTTGAATAACTACAAATATTACTATTGAAACCACTATCCTAGATGACATTAATATTGATTGGTTATCTGTCGTACTTAACACCCCAAGTACTACTCTTGACTTGTATGAGTTCAAACAGCTAAGCTCTTCCCCTACTCAACAAAGCAAGTCATAAAAATTATGTCCTTGTCTTTGACCCCCTGATTCCCTTTAATGACCATCATCCTATATCCACCAATAGAGAGGTCACCCACCAGCTAAAAAAAAATCTGTACAGAAGTACTTGAACTGTTTCTAACTTTCATTCTGGTACTCCAATTTATTAAAGTCCATCAACTGGTCTTCACTCAAAACCCCTACCCTTAGATGACTGCAAATTCACCAATGAAAGAGTAAAAAATGCTCGTAACCCACTGGCTGTCTCATTCTACAGGAATGCTCATGCAAAAAATTTGACAAAGTGTGGAAACAACTGCACAAAGATAAAACCTTCTCAAACTTATATCTATACAAGGAGTTGAGCAAATTCATCTAGATGAAAAAATATATTCCTCTGATCCACAAGATGATAATTTAAAAAAATCATCGTAAGAAATTCTGGAGCTCAGTTAAGAAAATTTTCAACCTGGTTGTCCTTCTTATCTGGACATATCCTCCTCAGAAAACCGCTACCAAATTTAACACTTCATTGAGGACATATCCTGTCTTGTTTCAGGCTCTCCCCCGCCGTTTAATCTACCTCAAAAATGTACTAGTCCTGACATCCATGCCTTCCATTTCCAACATGTCTCTATGTTGTATGTTAAACAGTTACTAAAGAAACTTAAAACCCTGTTTTCTGTTGGATGATGATCTCCCTGATGAATACCTTAATCTGTCTTCATACTCTGACAGATCTATTCAAGATTCCCATGTCCCTGCCTTGTGGGGAAAGTCTTCATTATTTCACTCCATAATTGAGTTAACTCCTCTGAAATCTCTAACTTTAGACAAATTGCCATATCATCCCTACCTGTGTAAGATCTTGGAAAACTGTATTCATAAGCAACCTCTTGCAGATTTAATCTTCTAACCTTAACACAACATTGATTCAGACCAGACCATAGCACCACTACAGCTCTCCTCAACTTTTCCAAAAAATATAAAACTTTCCTTGGTCTCTAGCCTTAATTATTTCTTCTGTTTTCCTGGATCTCTCAAAAACCTTGGAAAGTGCCACATGAAAGTTCTGACTCAAATGTTCTTTTGACCTTTCCAAAACCAGCTCTTTTATAGTTCTCTAGCTACCTGTATGAAAGATATCAGTGTGTTAAATAGTCTTTCTCTGTTGGTTAAAATAGGTGATCTGATATTCTTTTCATTCTTCCTCAAAGGTTGAGTTATGGATCCATCCTCCGATCCAACTTGGCTGCATTCCAGACTTCAGATACAACTCCCATGCTCCTCCCTCCACTCAATGCTCTAGACACCCCCAATACTCCTCGTCCTGTTTGCTGCCATATTGCACGGATACAGATCCTCTCTGAGTATGTTTTCAAACTATTATTTTGTGTTTTTTTTCTTAAACTTTTTTTTTTCCTTGCCTGTATAATTTTGTACTTGTATCTTTAAATATTTTGAGAGCGTTCCTGTGCCTCAGCTTCAGTCATTTTCTTTTTGTTGGCCTTGTACCTCACCAAGGTAAATTTCGATGTACCATCATTGGTACTTTTTCGATTTATTTTCCTTTTCCTACCCAGTTTATCAGTGTAATCTGATGTCCTTATCATTCTTCTTCACTGATTGGTTATGGATCCGACCCTCAGATCTGACTTGGCAGCATTTTCAAGACTTGGATCCTAGTCTCGAGCTGCTCCCTCTACCCATAGTGCACTACACCATCACCCAACTCCTCAAATCTCATTTGCTGCCTTCCAGCTAAGACATAGATCCCTGGTCTCAAGCATGAACTAGATTGTATTTGTTTTTCTTTCCTTGTATTTGACAAAGTTGATGTTGTAAATTCATAGCTATAGCTTTATAGTTTAGTTTTCAGCATTCCATGGATTTTTCTCTTCCTCTCTCAATTTTTAATGAATCTTTTCATAGTTTTTTTTTTTTGCAGCGTTGGTATGCTTGTTACTTCTGTCATTTCTGTCTCCAAAGTGCTTTGCATTTCTTGCATCTCTGTTCTTTAAAAAGTGTAAAAAAAAAACTTTTTTTTCTAGTTTAGACATTTGAGTATTTACTTTTGTGCTGTGTTAATGTTGTAGATCAGATTGGGTTCTTTTCTAATAGCTTGGTGTGTCTGTGATTAATTACAGGGGATATAAAAAGTGTACACACCCCTGTTAAAATGCCCGGTTGTTGCGATAAAAAAAAATGACACCACAATAAATAAATTCAAAACTTTTCCCACTTTTAATGTGACCTATAACCTGTACAATTCAGTTGTAAAAGAAACCAATCTGTTAGGGGAAAAATATAAATAATAAAAAAAAATACAATAAGCTGGTTGCATAAGTGTGCATACCCTTAAACTAATACTTTTGTTGAAGCATCTTTTGATTTAATTACAGCATTCAGTCTTCTTGGGTAGAAGTCTATCAGCATGGTACATCTTGACTTGACAATATTTGCCCACTCTTCCTTGCAAAAGCACTCCAGATCTGTCAGATTACGAGGGCATCTCTTGTGCACATTCCCTCCTCAGGTCATCCCACAGATTTTCTATTGGATTTAGGTCTGGGCTGTGGGTGGGCCATTCCAAAACTTACATTTTCAATCCAAACACCAGTAAGTGTTTTAAGGCCAGTCTCACAAACTCTATCTGTAAGGTTATTTCAATCACCTTCAAAATATTCCAGACCTGCCTCCTCAACTTTGTCCAGATCTTGTAGGAGCTTAACAGAGGCTGATATGGATAGTATAATGCGGAAGTTTCTAAAGGCTCAGATCCAGATGGAGGTCTTGCCAACTCCGATGTTCTTCGTGTTTCACTGTTGCAGTCATCACATTTGGGTTATCTGCTTGCAGTTGCCCTCAGTCGGCCTGATTATCAAAGTCTTGGGTCCCGCCTCTGTTGCTGTCTCATCTTCCATGATGTCAGGTGGTCAGGGGTATAGAGCAGGCAGCCGACGCCATTACATCAGTCCTTCTTGCCGAGCGGTGCCTGAAGCAGAAGCAGTTCGCAAGTGTTGGTCAGCCGATTCCTGAAATTTTCTTTTTCGAGTTTCAGATCCAAAGTCTTCAACTAAGCTAAGTACCCCATTGGGGATCCTTTTTCTTGCTCTAAACCGATGTCAGTAAAAGTTAACAATTGTATTTCTTGTGGAAAGCAAATACCTCCTAAAGATTTTCATTTGTACTGCATTCCTTGCTTAGGCCCAGACCACGACGTACCTCCCTGTCGGTTTTGTGCTTTATTCAAACCTTGTACTATTCGTTGTCTGTTCATTTACGCATCTAAATATATTGGTACTCTGTTCAGTTATCCAGAAATGGCTTTCGTAAGCCACCCGACTACCAACATTCCAAAAAAAACGCAAAGATAAAGACAGACCGCATAGGTCCAAAGCTGCCAACAATGCTTTTCCTAAGCTAGTCGTCAGTTCGCCGGTACTCTGTGAGGTACTTTCGCAGCCCCTGATGCCCGCTGCTTCAGATTTGCAGGCCTCTACTGAGAGCCATTCTGAGTCCGGTATGCCGCGAGATGATTCTTCGACTTTGGATGGGTCCAGAGCGGCTGTGCAGGCACCGGCTTCTGAGGGTGTTTTCAGGCCTACTGACTTGCATATTAAACCAACGCCATCTTCTTCTTCAAGGCCTAAAACTCAATTCATGCCTAGAAAACGGACACCCAGACCACATGGTCAGGCCCCTATGCTTAAAAACAAATGATAAGAATGGCTGAAGACCTTATTACTCTAATCAGGGGAAGCCACACACCCCCCCCCCCTCCGAAAGACCTAAGACTGTTTGTTTTTTCCTTCTGATCAGGATTTTGAAATTTCAGTTTTCCCTGACCAGGATTTACCCTTATCTACCTAATGAGGATTCTGATGCAGAGGACTCCATTCCCTCTGCTTCCCATCCAGAGGATTTCTCTTTTGGTGAATCATTGCATACTCTTAGGGAGCATTTCCATTGGGAAAGCCGGGATTGCTCTGACTCCAAAAAGAGTCTTAGGGAAGTCTTACTCCTACCTCAACACAGGCCTTTAGCTATCCCTCCTGTACTAGACATTGTAGATGATGCCTTCAAGGAATCTAGCCTGGCCCCCTGATTCTTTACCTCCTGCTACCAGAAAACCTGATCGGTATTACAGGGTACTTGACTCTCACAAGTTCCTCTTTAAAAATCCTACTGCGGACCCTGAGACCATTTCACAGGGACCCAAGGGCATTAAGGCTACTACTGCCAAAAATCCTACCCCCTCTGATAGAGATTCCAGGGCACTGGTATATGGTATACACTTCTGCAACCTTTGCCATTAGGGCCTTAAATTGCCAGTTTCATATGTTAAAGTATCAGCAGCATATTGTTGGATTGCTTAAACAGAAAATGATGTTGATTCCTGACTGTGCTGAAAATTAAAGATTTACAGGATTTAATGCATTCTGCTGAACAAGTTGGAAAACATACTTTGCATTGTGGTTTTGATTCATTAGAGCCATCTTGCAGGGCTGCTGTCACTGGGTCTGTACTTAAAGGCATGCTTGGCTTAAGGAGCAATTGTTGCCAGCTCATGTTAAAACAAAATTACTGGATGCTCCCTTTAACCAAGACTGCCTGTTTGGCAACAAAGCAGAAGAAGTACTTAAAAAGATTGAGGAAAAAGCTAAATCTATGCAAACTGTTAAAGATTTCCTGCAAGTACAGCCTCCCAGATTTAGTAGACATTGGTCCTTTCCTGCCTCTTCCAGGCCTTCTCAGTCCAAACACAGAACCAGCAGAACACCCAGGCTTCAGTCCCAAGGTACTAAGCAGTGGGGGGCTCCCAGTTCCAAAGCAGGGAATAGTAAGACCCCCCCAATGATAAACTGTCTCAATGACTTAACTTTAAATCTTCCAAGCCCTGCTCAACTGACTGTTCCTTTAGGGGGGAAAGATTGCCCTGCATGCAAAAAATTGGGAACTCATTACCCAGGACAAATGGGTTTTAAATATAGTTTCCCAAGGGTACAGATTTCACTTCCACTCCTTACCAACCCTAAGCGGTTGGCTAGACCTACCCCCAAATCCAGTGGGCAGAGGCTCAAAAGCAAATTCTCTCTCTCTCTCTTTAGGGCTATTCAGCCTGTCCCAGAAGAAGAATGGGGGCAAGGTTTCTACTCGAGACTTTACTCCTGGTACCCAGAAAACACAATTCCTGGTGTCCTGTCCTGGACCCGTCTATCCTAAACACATTTTTGGTAATCCCAAAATTCAAGATGCTAACTCTTCATCAGCTGCCTCCCATGCTAGGCAAAGATGCCTGGTTGGCAACACTGGATTTAAAGGAAGCCTACCTGCACATCCCAATAAGAGAAGCTTGCAGAAGATACCTACGCTTCAGAGCAGGCTGCAGGCACTATCGGTTCTCTGCACTGCCCTTTGGCTTATCTACTGCTCCCAGTGTATTCACAAAGTGCCTAGCTCCAGTCATTGCCTTTTGCAGGCAAAGAAATATTCAAATATACCCATACCTGGACGATTGTCTAATTCAGGCAGAAAGCCAGGACATGCTATTAAGTCATCTGGCATTTGTAAAGAAATAGCTAACATCTCTGGGGTACACCATAAACGAAAAGAAATCACATCTTGTACCCTGCCAACAAATTGTATTCCTGGGAGCAAGCTTGAATACAACTTCCCAGATGGCCTACCTCACGCCAGAGAAAAAAGTTCATTTGACAGTCTACTTCAAACTACTGGCCACAAAGACCCGGCTATCTGCAAGGCATGGGGTTCATGGCCT
>NC_056735.1:255871684-255891684 GCF_019279795.1 Protopterus annectens | reverse complement strand
CGGGATGGCAGGTGTAGGAGAGGTTAGTTGCTTCTGAGCACAGAGGTGGGGCGTTGAGGGGTCCAAATATATGGTTTGGCTCCTCTTCCATGATCATGAGGCCCAACTCATGCAGGGCCAGGTCCTGTGGGGAGCATATAGGGCTGAGGCGTGGGACCGGTTGACACATGATCTCACCAGTGCCACAGGAATACCAAGGACTGGTGAACGGGTCTGTCACCACCATGCGGACCTGAAGAGATGGAAGCAGGAGGCCCGGCAAATGCCCAACACCCCACTACTGAGTAAGTTACATGTAATTATTTATGTAAGAAAGTAACCTAGCTAATATTATGGAGATGTGTATTGCAATATTACTTCATTTATATTGCAACTGCAGGTGTCCGTTCTGCCAACCGTCGAGCCTATGCTGATGGGCTGGTGCGGTTGCGCCACCAGGCAGGTCAGTAATTCTCTCCCTGTAACTGTAAAAAAATATAAGTATGACAGCTTGCAAAAGAGTGCAGTGTAGTCACTTATTAATAAAATGTGCAAGTAACAGTGCAAGAGAGTTTGCAAGTATTGCTTGATTACAAAAGTGTGATGTAGCCTGTAATCCAAAAATAAAAATGAAACAAGTCTGAAATAAAGATGTCCCACCTGTAATATAGTAGTACATAACCTGCAGCAGGCTGAAAAGTACAGCTACAGAAGCTGAGTAAAACACATGTGTGAAATATATTGCTGTTTAAATTCTGAAACATGACACAAGTGAGATTGTTGGAAAGGATGGTTATAACTAAAAGTAAAACCTGTCAATAAAGCCTAGAATTAAGTACTATCCTGAATTGTAAAAATAAAACAAGTGAGAGAGTGTGCGAAAGAGGTATGAATCCACCAATAAAGTAGTAATAACTCCTGAATAAAGTATACTGCAGTCAGTACAGAATGAAATGAATGTGACGGGCAGAACCAAACCGCAACATGTGTTTGAAAAAAGTACTGAAGCTGGAATGTGTGTCCCGAAATCTGGATATGTTGCTCAGTTTGCAATATGCAGATAGTATGGTTGTATGAAATACCAAACATCCACAGTTGTCTATAGCCATATAAAGCAAATGTAGCAGGATGATGTAGCTGAACAGAGCCAGATATGAATGTGTATGAATAAATATGAAATGTATATTGATGTAGCCGTCACATTCCTATCACCAACCTGAATAAGTTATCACATAGGAAACTGTAGTCAGACCTGTAGTGTGTATATATCTGCAGCTAGTAGAAATGTACAGCATATGTATAGGTATTTGGAGTTGTTAATGAAATATTTCTTCACCCTACCCTATAACTACAAATAATCCATTCCACGTGAAATGGGTATGTGCATTCACAATTAACACCCCTGGACATTTGTCTTGTTGGTTCATACATATTTGCATGTACGTTGATGCATGTACCCTGTTCATACATCCAAACCTGATGGCCTTTTGCCATCAATCAACCCTGCATGTTGTTGGATTGTGTATTGTTGTTCAAATTATGCATGTGTTATGCTTGCTGTTCAATGGCTTGAATTTATGGGTGTTTGGTTAATGGGAATACTAATGCGTGCTGTTACAACTAATTGTGAATGGTGTTGTAAGTTACTAACCCAAACTGTCATAAAATAATGCAAAACATAGGACGACAGGGAAGGCAGGTTCTAGCGGACCCACCTCAGCTGGCGAGTGTACCAGGCAATAGTGCCCAGGCCGGACCCTCCTCCGGTGGCCTTGTGCCACCTGCGGGTGGAAGTGCTGCAGGGGATGGGGCTCGTCCCCCCTCTGCAAGCGTGGCCAGAGGAGAACATCCACTCACCCTCCGTAGTGTCCGGACTGTGGTGCGTATGGAGATCCGGCACGCTGTGCTTGGGCCCCTACGCCAGCTTGAGGCACGAGTGGCACAACTTGTGGGTGTGCCTGCTGCCTGGCCTGCACAGCCCCGTCCTGGGCAGTGAAGGCACAGTGGCAACTGCCCATGGGTGGGGATATCAGTTCCACTGTTGCCATCTGTGGTCTCATGGGCTCAATATATCTAAACATCCGTCCCCATCAATTGTGTAACCCCCCCACGTGTCATACACCACCCCTGTATGCGTCTTGTTTGTCTTGTCTGTTAACCTCCCCTATCTACCTCCCCAGCTATACCGACTTCCTGTACCTGACCTACCACTCACCTGAAAAAAAAAAAAAAAAAAAAAAAAAAGGCACTCTGTACCCAAAAAAAATTACGCCCCATACATAGCTGCCCGTTTTGCACACATGTCTGCTGGACATGTAAACTGGCAATTACAATTGGCTGTACAACAAATATTATTGTTGTCCTCACACCTCTCAGGGGTGGAAAGTTTCAAATTTCACACCAAATTACAAACATATGCACATCTGTTGCTAACGAAGAAATGGGCAGCTATGGGCCTTTCCTGCATCCCTCCTGCAAAACCCGAGCTTGTTTTCCTACTGTCCTACCCTCTTTGTGCCCCCTTTTTCACCACTTTCCTATATCCCCATTTTCTTTTCTTTAAAAGAAAATAGCGCAGGTGTGCGTGAGAGTAAGCACTGTTGAGCAGTAGTAGTAGGGAGGCTTCTGTGCTTAGCTAAGCGCAGTGTGCGCTTTGCCGAGTGATCATGCGTGAGCTCCGTGCAAACCAGCGCTAACCCGCTTAAAAGTGCCTTAGTCACTCTGAATGACAAGGCCTGTAGTTTTCTCAGCAGCAAAATAAAATACCTCCGTCAGTCTCGAACCCAGGACCTTGGAAACACTAGTCTGCGCGACTTACCACTAAGCCATGACTTCTATACAAGAACACTGTGCTGAAAGAACTATATCATGAAATAGTAGGAATTAATGTAAAGGGAATATAGCAAGTCTAGTACACAAAGCATGTCATGTATATTTACTGCCAAATCTAGTGGATTTGTAAAATAGTACTGTGTGCTGAGAAACAGTCATGCTAGTTGGTAGCTACTAGGTAATAATGTCACAGTAGCATTTGGCAAGCCACACACATACTCAGAGCAGGATAAACACTGCCATAGTTGAATAGTTAAGAGATCAGACATAGCAACTGTGACTGAGTTACAGGGATGTCCCTGATGTGAAAACAAATGTCAACTGTGCCCCACTGACACCCTGTCAAATGTACTAACAGTAGGCAGAAAGGTGCAACTACACATGCAATGGTAACTATGACTGACTGAAGGTATGCACCACCTGCATGTCACAAATGGTGTACTAATACAATAAAATCCCAGTCCAGGTTAGGCAGAGTCCCTCATTGACTCTCTTCAAGAGGAATCTTGATGAGTGGATGGGAGATCGTAGGTTTACCCCGGGTATCACTTCTGTGTCACTGTTAGACAGAGGCACAGTATACTAACCTCGAAAAAGGGCATAGCAAAATAAATTTAAAATGGGTTGCGAAAGCCAAACACATTCTGGCTAGGCTTATAAATGCCCTAGTGCAGATAGCCTAGTATGAACCTATGAACAACCCACAGTCACAACTGCAGAATATCAGAATATGTCATTGGAGTAACCCACTGCTATGTACCATTCCATGAGGCTGATAAAAGATGTTCCGGAGAGTATCTGAGGCCTGCTCAGCAGCATGATCAAATACCCTTGTAAGTGTCAAGGCCCACACCATGGCCAGACCACACTGCATGCAGTAACACCCTACCACAACAAACACATAGGGAATTGTTGCCCAAACAGGTTTAGCAAGCATTACAAGCTGAATGTAAATGGAAAATAGGAAAGCCACAGCAACAAATTACAGGAAAGACACCTAGCAGGCATACAACGAGTGAATGTAAAGGCCAAATATTGAAGCCATAGCAACAGATTGCAAGAGCCACTGCTATATACCAGTTACACCACAATCCTCACAGGAAAGCACACACACCCATATACACAGTATTACTAGTCGTAGGTGTCAGTTTACATACACACGGAGAAGAAGACACTGGAGGAAGGATTACTCAGCTTACAGAACAACATGCATTGCAGTGTCTACAACACAGCCTGAAATATGAGAGACATACCAACCCTTACACTCACAGAACAGTATCCACAGCAAACCAGCATGGTCCCCACCCTGATAATCTGAAAGGGCTATGCCTACCTAACGGACCTTTTTATAGCACAGTCCTGTAATCACAGTGAGAACTGCAATCACTACACAAAAGGCTGCATGCAATTGGTAAATGCTGGCTAACAATTGGTGCAGAGACCATCACATGGACATGTGCAGATACCTACAAAAGCATCCTGTACTCCCAGTCCACACATACAATACTTTCATTGCACCCGCTGGCGGTAGAGATAGAGAGAGAGAGAGAGAGAGAGAGAGAGAGATGGAGGAAAAAAAAAAAAAGAAAGAGAAAGAAAAAAAAAAAACTATAACAACAAAACAAAGAGGCTGACAGCAGGCCAAGTAACTGCAAGCCTATGCAAACAGCTGCAACAAACACAGGTAATGTAAAGTACTACTATAATACTCTACATACTGTGAACCCTCCAGATGTGTTTTTGGTCTGTATCTATGTATATGAAGATGTGCATAGGGCCGGGGACATACTGCAACTGTCACTGAAGGCTCCACATACATATGTATGTGACGGTAGCTATGTGCACATAGCAGTGTAGGTTGTAGTGCGATGTACAAGTAGGTTGTACAGTAATGGATGTTCAGCAGTACGTTACTGTGTGTATACATATGTGGAACTAAAAAGGAGTATATACATATATATATATATATATATATATATATATATATATATATATATATAATATGCATATGTGTATACATAGATAGAGAGGGATGTAGAAATACATAGACATGTATAGTTTCATAGTGTCATAGTTTAGTACTAGGCTATCTGCAGACAGTGTATAGAATAGATTTAGAAACTTGCGCCTCTGTATAGTAGTGACACAGTGAAGACCCCCCTACATAATAGCATTAGTTTACTGTGCCTCTGTCTAGTAGTGACACAGAGATGACCCCTCCTGTAAACCTGTGATCTCCCATCCACTCGTCAAGAATGCACATGAAGAGTGTCAGTGAGGGTCTCTGCCCAACATGAACTGGGATCCTGTTCCACAGTATGGGGAAGCCTCTTAGTGATGTATCTGTCCCTACAGTATGTCCTATTCATATGTGTGTTGAGGATTAAATCTGTAGCTGTTGTGGTTCTGATGGATTTGGATTGTATGAGGTGGTTCTGATGGATTTGGATTGTATGAGGTGGAACATGTCCATCAATACCTGATTGGACATGGCCTACTACATCAGGCACAGATCACCCCTACGTAGGCAGTATGCTATGGAATAGAGCACGAGTTGCGTTAGTCTGGCAGCATATGACAGTTGTTGCAGACCCTTGATCTTCCTGGTGATGTACTTATGGGGTCCCCTAGCTGTTGCAAGTGCCAGGTGAGGTACATACCAAATGGGGCATAGTACACAGTCATGGGCCTGATAAGGGAGGAGTATAGGGGTACAATTACCCCTTTTGATCTGGATGTGAATCCCTTCATGATAAGGTGGGCAAGGTAGGAAGTCTAGCCAACCACTTTGGCAATGTGGGTGTCAAATGAGAGGTCAGCATTGATCAGTGTCACCAGGTCTCCGATTACTTTGTCTGTACTCAGTGGGTTACTGTCTATGTGATAATATGTGGGTACCTTGTCCGTCCAAAAGGGTATGAGTATACATTACGTGGCATGCAGTTTAAGGCCATGACTCCGACACCAGTTGTTGGTGTCCGTGAGGCCTGTCAGTAGGATGTATGTGTCAGCTGGTGTATCGACTATGGCACCTAGTATGCAGTCATATTTGAGCATTGTCAGCCACTACCCTTCCATGTCTGATTCCACATCTGAGAATTATATGCCGAACATGAGCGGTCCCAGGACAGAGCCCTGTAGGACACCACTAGTGACTGGCTCTGAGTCTGACATGGCACCTGTGAGTTTGACTGTAGGGTTTCTATCCGTTAGCCGGTTTGCAACCCATCTTGTGACATAAGGATTTACATTTCAGCTGTTGATCATTTCTATGATGCCAGAGTGCGGTATTGTGTTGAAAGCCGTAGGCAAGTCCAGGTAGGCTGTATGGACCGCTGTGCCCTCGTCAATGGCTCTAGTGACTGATTTGAAAAGGGCAACCAGGTTCATAAGGCAGGATCTGCCCTCTACAAAGCCAAACCGGGTGGGATCAAGTGTCTAAGTCCCCAATGTCTCTGTGTATGAGTACCATAATGATCCTTTCCATAGCGTTGCAGACCAGGCTGGTTAAGCTTATGGGGCGGTAGTTACCAGGGTCTGTAGAGGTGCCTCCTGTGTGGAGTGGGACTACTGTTGCTGTATGCCAGTGTCCAGGTACATATGCTGTAGTAAGGCTACGGCTGAATAGCATTTAATGTGCATGTGCTCCTTTTGCAGTTCACGTATTATGCAACCTGCAATACCGTTGGGTCCCATTGATGCTGTGTTTACAGCTTTGCTGAGGGTGGTTCCCAGCTGGACATCTGAGATGACAGGGAGGTTACAGTCAGCTGGGATAAGTAATTCCTCAAGTGTGGGTGAGGGAGGGGAGAAATCTCCACTGAACCTATCTGCCAGAATGTTGGCATTATCTGTGTGTTCAGTGTAGCGTTCGTCACTGTGAACATAACTGTGGGTTCCCACCCAGGTGTGTAACATAGCAGAAGAAGGCCTTGTGGTTATCTGTAGTGTCCATAGCGATGTCCCTCTCATTGTTGGCCTTGCATGTTTGTACGACAAAACGTATCTTTCTACTACTGCTGATCATAGATGCCGTAGCTCTATGGAATTATGCTCTGCCGTGCAGTAGCTACCTTCTGTTATACAATTTGTTCAATGCTGGGGTCCACCAGACAGGACGCCTGCCCTTGGTGGAGAGGGTCATGGTTTCATTTGTGATTGCATGATCCATGCATTCTTGGAGATGTCCGTAGAAAGCATATGTGAAGGTGTCTGCATTGTGGGAAGTGGTTTACACTTGACCAGTGGGCATTAAGGATACCAACTCAGTTATAAGAAGTGTAAAGTCGGCATGTGAGAGGTTTGCCACTTCAGTCTTTTGTGTTCTGGGGGAGGTGAGATATGTATATCCAGGGGGATTAGTCTGTGGTCAGATGTGACTAGTGAGGGGTATACTTCCGGTGTGTAGCACATTGTCCCCATGTTTGTGATCAGGTCTAGTATATTATCTCCTGTTGTGGGAGAGGTGACTAGCTGTTCCATTGCATTTGACTTAGTGAATTCCGGGAACTTTTGGGCTAGGGTGTTTGGGGTAGAATAATGCACCCAGTGTATGTTAGGGTAGTTGAAGTATCCCAGTATGATGGTGTGTTGTGGGACATTCATATCCTCCAATGTCTTCAGGAAGGCTGACTGTGGTTCCTGAGATTGGGAGGGTGGTCTGTAACATGCTACCAGTTGTATAGCAGGTTTGCCTACGGTTATCTGCACCTTGATGGTCTGTTATGCTTCATGTGTTGCCACTAACCTGGAGGTGTGTGTGTCCTTCATGAATATGGACACACCCCCTCCCCTTTTTGTTTTGTCCCGAGTCCTGGGGCCAAAAAGCATGATACGGGGTATAGCCTGGTACCGCTGGTGTGCTCTCAGGAGCCTTGAACCAGGTTCTCACTTACTGCACAGACATCGAGATTGGTAGAAAATGTACGTACAGATATATGTAATACACACATACATATATAGATATCTGTAGAGACATATACATATACAGATGGATCCGACTGACAACAGATATGTCTGTATATGACTCTCTCTCTCTTTCTGTCCCACCCACTCACACTCTCACTCTCCCTGTGTCTCTCTCTCACTCTCTCCCCACATCTATATGTATATATCTACATCTATATATACATATTTTATATACATATATACAAACGTGTATATATATATCTATATACAGATATAAATATATCAATATACATTATATATATATATATATATATATTATAGACTTTGTGAGGCACATGTGTGCAGATGTCGTGCAACAGGCGCCTGGTGTCAAAGGCATGGAGTGAACACCAGTGTGGATACTGGAGTACCATACCCCATTCAGAAACACAGACACCAGTAACCACCACATACGTACATGCCTGCCCACCACTGCATGTGTCAAGGGGGAACAGGGGCAACAAGTGTACAATAGGCTCCACATTGTTATACACAGTGGCACACTAGTCCTGTAATACCTGTACATGGAATGTGTCAGCGGACATGGTGTGTCAGCTATGGACATATAGGTCACTGTACCCCTCCACACCCCACAATGTCCTTCACGGTATGTACCTCCCATGACAGCTACAGATATGGAGAAGGACACAGACATATGCAAATAACTGTGTCAATGCACTCAAACACCATAGAGCGCACACAGACTACCTACATAGAGGTTACCACTGCTGGATATACATAGTTCGGTCACACCCATGACAGTTGTCTAACAACCATGGTAACACCTCCAACATCCACAACACAAATTACCTATGTCTGTCGTCCTTGTCACTGCAGTATAGAGCACATGGTGGAGGTACAGGACCCTACCTACAGATATGACATACCTGTAGTAGACCACACAGAATTAAGAAGCAAGGCTCCCCATGAGTAGATGTCAGACATACCCCTGCTGAATGTTATGCAGATAGGTAATATGCCATATGAGTCACCCTGTGTAACTGTTTGTAAGGAGCAGGTACGATCATAACACGTGTCACAAGGGGCAGGGTAGCATAACAGTATGCTGCTGTAGGCCCAGGGCCAAAAGCACACTACCTACCCATGACACAATGCACACCCATGAACACATTGCAAACGGAATATGTGAGGTGGAATGAGTGTGCTAGTGACTGGGTGCATGTTGTGTACTGGTGTGATTGCTCACCATGACTGTCTGTCTGTCATGGTAGTGTGTGTCCTTGGTGTGAGGCTAGAGACAGGTGTGTGAGGTATTGCGATCAACACATACTACATTGCCATATGTTGTGCTGTGTTACTCTGTATGTCATTGTGGTGTAGGTAGGGTTATGGAAAGTAAGAGTAGTGTGCATTACCAGTGAAATATGTAACGTGCATTGTGTGCAGTGCATGGGCTGATAATGTTCCCCATACCTTGATACAAACCCCCAGTGTGAGGTTGTGTATTGTACCTGAAACAGTGTGTTGACTGCTGCAGTATACTAGTCTGTCGTATGGAGTGTGCCAGGTACTGTTGCACAGTTGTCGGATGAGCACTGATATCTGGTCATTTATATGTGTATCCCCCAATAGACAGATGCTATATAAGGTGCTTAAGTTATATCACAGCAGTCGAGTATTATGTGTATTTATGTGTGCCATAGTTTGCTGACAGATATTGCTGACATATATTTTCCTTCTCCCTTTCAGGGCTATGGTTCACCAGCGGAACCCTATCTACTCCTCTGCAGAGGAGGAGGAGATGCACCAGAGCCTGGTGCGGGATTTCGCTGTACTCTTTTCTCGCACCAGCCAGAACCAGCAGGAGATGGCTGCACTGTGGCAAGACCTGGTCCGTCGGGTAAATGACGTGGGCACACATAACCGGACATATGAGCAGGTACGCCATCACTGCAGTGATTTAATTAGAAATGTCCATCAGCGTGCATCGGATATCCACAGGCAGCAGCTTGCCACAGGTGGTGGGGTGGCTAGACATTCCCCCCTCACCAGACTGGAGGGACTACTCCTAAGTGTTGTGGCTCCAGCACAACAGCAGCAGCATACATGTGTAATGATGGAGGCTGGAGCCACACAGCAGCAGGACACGGAGCGTGCAGGTAACATGCCATGTGTATAGTTGACCATTCTGTACACTGTTAGGTTATGCATGTGTGAGGTGTGTCCTCGTTTTGTAGCTGTAATCTTGGTAATTATTGTGCAATAGTGATATCCTCAATATCTGCAGTACACCTGTGGAAGCTAACTGTTGCACTACTGAACTGTATCATGCCCACAGTATCAATGGCACAGTTGTGCCCACTGACAATAAAGGTCTCTTTTCTGCAGGTCCCTCTGGTGTAACAGCAAGGCAGCCTATCCATGCTGGTGAGTGTGTAATACCATTACCTTGAATACTCTTTATACTAATAGTAATAATAGGCTGAAGCAGTAGTGCTATGTGTTTGATTGCAGGTGTGTTTGTGTCTGTGGGTTATCTCATATACTGAGGTGTGTGCATGTGCCCATGTGTGCATGTGCGCATGTGCCCATGTGTGCATGTGTGCATCAGTGGTGACATTGTGTACACATTGTAAACTGTGTTTCCTGTCTTACTCCCACAGGTTCTGGTGCTGCTCGGGTGTCGTGTAGCAGGGAACCTGAATCAGCTGCTGTGGATAGTGATAATGATGATACCTGTGTAATGGCACAGGTAGGTGTGCCAGGGTCTGTCATTGGTCAGCCAATTGTCACTACACAGCTGTCGACCCCATCAATGCGCACAGTCATCCTGCCAATACATACTTTGTCACCAATGTCCCTAGGTGATGGGCAGGATACAGTGGCATTGACCAGGGTAATGTGATACTGGTGGCACATGCATCCCCACACAGCAGCCATGGCCAGGGTCCTGACACGGTACCACACAGGCAGACGTCCATGGGTTCTCATGGGAGCATCCGTGGGCGCATCACCCTGTCAGATGTGCCCACAGAGGTCTTTCAACCTCAGCTATGTTTCGGGCTGTAATGCAGGCACAGTCACGTATGGAACGGTACACCAGACAGGGTCTGAGGGAGCTGAGAGCATGTCGCACAGCCATGAGTGACAGTATGCGTGATGTTGCGGCTGCCATCCGCAACTTCACTGAGGTCATTGACAGACGCTGGGGGGACACATTAGATCTGTTCCACAACTACAGGTCCATGAGCCAGGGCAATGGTGGATGGTTGAGACGTCGACGTGGCCGTATGCCAGCAGCAGCTGGCAGCCGTCGCGGACGACAACAGGCCCGCGGCCGCTTACATAGTGCTAGCAGCAGCCCCAGCAATGCTGGGTCTGTGCTGTCATCAGACTGCCCCAGGAGACCACGTGCACGTGGCGCTGGACAGTCCCAACAGGGACCTGTCTCCAGTCACCAACCATCTGCTTCTGATGACAGTACTCAGTCTGGCTTAGTACCTGATCTGGTCCGTAGCACCCCTGCCAGGCACAGGTACCATGTCCGTGGCCACAGACAGTGATTTGTATGACCTGGCAGGTACAGTCTGTGGCTGTCCACAAACACCTGTATATGGCAGCCATGAGGTGGGACTGTGTGCATTCATGCACACATGCAAAGTGATAACACCTAGGGCTACCGCATACACGCACACACACTGCATCAACATTGCCCCATCTTGTACTGTTGTCCCTCACCAACACACACACACAGACATGTCAATTGGTTGTATCAGTGGCAGACTCAGGCATACCAGGTACACACCCTGTGCATATGATGAAACTGTGCCACCTCCTGCAATCTTTAAAATCGGTGCAGGTGCAGGAACAGGTTAACATGGTGCTGATGCACAGGGTGAGTACATAGACGTATTGTAATAGTATGATGTTGACAGTACAGTGTAATGATAGCATTGTGGGTATATACCAGCATGCCTGATGCAGTTACAGTATGAATGTCAGTGTATTGTTTTGTACACCCATAGTAATTACCACAGTGTTCTGTCTGCACATCTGTGCATACTGGTGGTGAGGCTGTGAAGGGATGGCCACCTACATAGGTAGCACAGGGGATACAACAATGTACATATTGATACTCAATGATGGCCAAGTCAACTGCGAGTTGCATGCTGTCCACACACGACTCTGCAATGCAGATGTTTCAGGTTGTTGATATCTGTGCAGTACTACACAACCGGTTCAAAGCTCACAAGAGCACACTAGCACTACAAGGTTACACCTCATACCATGCATGACAGCACCAAAACACAGACCTAACTATGACAGGAGGGAGAGTGTCCATACATGTCAAGGATACTGTTGTGCCAGGACAGGTAGCATACATCATACTAAGTCTGGAACTGCTGAGTGAGTGCTCAGTGTCTGTTATTTGACATGTGTATTATTACAGGTATGAGCACTTGGGTATCAGGCCAGTTATTCAGCATTACGAAGGTACGTGATCTATACACTTGTGTGGGTTGTGGTTGGACCCAGCCCGTCTGACCTGTGAATGTCTGGGTACTGGCTTATAGTGCCTACATATATGCACTGTTACCTACTGGAAGTCATACACCTTGTTTGTTGTAGCATAGTCTACATACAGGCCTACTGACTGTAGCTTTGTTTGTATGCATGTTTACCTGTTATGTTCCTGAAACACTGATTCCACCTGCAGTGCAGATATACAGTGCCTCTGTGGATCCCTAGTGACATCTGTACTGCTTACTGTACTGATGTCCATGTGTCATTTGACAGAATGTCACTGTTTGTCCTGTTTGCATGTAGCTTGCCTGTAACACATTGCATATGACTTGCCTCACATTTGCTCAAGACAGCATTCATATATGCCGGCACTAACAAATCAGGAGCACTACACCCTCACATAGTCACCTTGAGTACCTTGTTCCCCATTGGCCCTATGTGCCGTTACTTAGTATGGGAGTCACAATGCTATGGTAGCATGTGCAAAGGTCACCTGTCGATGTACTCTCATGTCCAGTTGGTGAATCCGTGAGTCATGTGGCAGTGTTACAGCTGCCTCATGTACACAGACAACCCTCTCCCCTTCCCATACATGTACAACACATGTGAGAGATGCAACCACATAGCCAAACTGGGGGCTACGCTCTGTTAACACAGCACTGGCATTCCCTGTCAGGTGGAGTGGGATACTACAGTGAATACAGTACCAGTCTCCCATAGACCTGCCACGACCGCAATCCAAACACAGAAACACACAGGTATATTATTGGGCTCTCAGAATAGCATCCTGCCTGAACAGCTGACACCTGCAAAGCAGACACACAAGCAAATGTTAAGCCAGAGCAGAGCACATGCAACACATAGCTCACAAAGCCTGTGTGCCAAACAGTCACAGGCCATACGGCTTGACAACACACCTGCTACAGTTGTATGAGGTACCTGTATCGTCCCGTACACTGAGGTCCTGCTCCCAGGCTGAACAAGGCAACGGTCATGTTGAGCTGCCCGTCTGGCACTATGATCCACCACATAACACAAGCATACCGGTCACTCCAAGGCATGTAGAAGTATGACTCAGTCATTGTCTGTGCCAGTGTGTATGACCTCTGATGCACCTCCCTGGACTACATGTTAGGGGACATAGAGGGGCATTCTGAGCTTGTGGCACAGGCTGGTATGACCCTGGCCTTGAGTAGCATCTCACTCTCACCAAGAATGCTGCCACAATATGTAGACAGGATCATCAGTTTCTGCAATTAACATATCTTTCAGTGATATTCAAAGGGGATCCAATGCCTGTCAGTGTGGGATTTACATGCTGGACAAGCCACATTGCTTTGCTTGGGACAGCTTGCACCTGTCACCCATGGGCCGTTGTATATTGGCAGAGGCTGTTGCTACACACACACTGCCTTTGTATGCAAGGCTGACATTACATAGCCACCTACACAGGTATCACACGGGATAGGACACTAATAGCAAGCTACTCAACAGCAGCAGTGTAAACCTCAAGATGCAGGCAGTGAAAACTGTCCTTAGCATGGGGTACAGCAAAATCCGTGCAGTAACAGACTCCTGGTACAAGGCTCCCAGGTGCACACCATCAGTGCCAGGTCATTCCTGATACCATGCTTGTCATCCCCTACACATGCACCAAACCAGAACAGGGGGGGTGTATCCAAAGGCACCTCAGATACACATACCCCCAGGTTGGTGGCAATGCACAAAGCATCAGAGCCTCTCCATGTGCAACACACAGTGGGTTAGACTGCCTTCAGGTTCATAGCCTGGCACACACCACACTCCCATACCCAGGAAACCCACTTGGCCTTCCTGACAACACTGGGAATATGACGGTCTCTACACACACCATTATATGGTTGTACTGCGACTACCCAAACATACAGTGTGAGCATTATTCTAGCTGCAAGACCCTATCTGAAGGGTTCTTATCATTCATTCCCTGCATTGCTATGGAACAACTTGTTACCACTCCCACAAGTGGTGACAACATGTTGCACCTGTTCATCACCCACATGTGGACTGTATGCTCCAGACCAATCGTGTATCCCTCGCTGGTGGGATGACACCATCTACAACCCACACTGTATAGTCACATACCACATGCAGCCCCTGCACAGAACACCACAGTCATACAGTTGTCTGATGCATATTCCATGTATTCACATGAGGCAGGCTTCGGACATGGGAACTCTTGCAGTTCACAGGTACATATGTGTAGGTGGCACACACATACATCATGTGTGCATTGACATTACTGATATAATGTATGTCGTGCAATATTGGGAACAACACCCCACACACATGGACAAACTGTGTGACAAAAATACACATGGCATTTGTAGGATACAAGCCCCTACCTAACTATGTTAGATCACTTGTGAGGGTCGCAGTAGCAAAGTGTGCTATTTGCATTACTGGGAGGATTGCTTTCTCCTGCTGTACTTATAGGGTGCTGACATCATCCGTGTTTAGACAGTGGGATATGCAGCATGTGTTGTGTAGTAATAGTTGCCAAAAGTGAAATTTCTCATACACATGGAATTGCACACACTACTCCCCCACACACATTCACACATACACTGGGCACTTGCAGGAGTCAAACCCCTACCTAACTATGTTATGACACTTGTGAGAGACTCATTAGCAGAGCGCGCTATTTGCAACAGGGGGATTGCTTTCTCCTGCTGTACTTATAGGGTGCTGACATCATCAGTGTTTAGGCAGTGGGATATGCAGCATGTGTTGTGTAGTAATAGTTGCCAAAAGTGACATTTCATACACATGGAATTGCACACACTACTCCCCCCACACACATTCACACACACACTGGGCACTTGCAGGATTCAAACCCCTACCTATGTTATGACACTTGTGAGAGAAGTAGTAGCGGAGCACGCTATTCACATTACTGGGTATAATTTTTGCTCCTGACATATGTATAGTGTGCTGACATCATTATGGATGAGGTATGTACATCTGTGACTATCCATCAGTACAGGGGAGAGCATATCTATGCATTAACTTTGCACAGGCACAGTGGCCTACTGTACTGTGGAGGCAGACCCCAAATACACTGTGGATAGCCTTCTGTATTCCCTAGGGACAACAGTCAAGTATTGCACTCTACGGCCATAAGTTTACCTGTCAGATGCAAGTATCTGTTGCTCATATACTGTTTGTGGGTCTTTATTGCCATAGCCTTCCCTATGTCTATAAACAACGTGTGTACTGTGGGAGATGTTTGCATATGAGTGGGATCCAGTACTTTTACTTATGTCTCTGTTGTAACTTCACTGTGTGCACTGGGCAGATGTCTGTATTTTGGGAGGTTCCTGTGTTAACACACACAAATGCCAGATATGTGTGTGCAACTGCTGAACTGTGACATGGCCTAAGTGTGTGAGCATGCCCATTTTGTAGTTTGTATGGCTTCTTGACTGCCACGTCTCATTTATCTAAGTGTGTGAGCATGCCCATTGTGACCTTTCCTTATGTTGGGATCTGTGGACCACCACATTTGTGTTTGTGTGTGGACGGCATCTATATATCACATGTACAGTTGAGTGTTGGACATCAGGTTGTGTTCTTACTGCCCAACTGCTATGTGTCTGAACCTAACAGGCATTATGCTGTGCCTGCAGGGTCGCCATGGGATAGTTTGCATACAGTTGTCATCATCCTTTCCTGCTGACAAAACAGTTGTATTGTCGTATAGTGTACTGGTGCATAACTTTCACTGTGGTGGACAGTATAATCGGTTTCAGTGCTATCACTGCTTGTAATATTTATAGTGAGCACACCAGACTGGTTGAGGGCCAGTTGTGCAGATATGACCATGTTGCATTTTGTTCAGATATGGACAGCACAGTACATGATTGTCCGACATTGTTAATGTATTCCACAACTTGTGTGGACAGTGACAAACAATGGCCATGTGCCCTAGTCCATTTGTAATGCTAGTCAGAGAGTGTTTGTCCTTCAACACACATTTACTGGTGTTTGCCATGACATATGTCACGGTTAGTGTGCTGTGCCTCTGTCTACCCGTGACATACAGGTGATATCCAGGGTACACATACCATCTCCCATCCAGTCATCATGATTCTTCTGGATGACCGTCACTGAGGGACTCCCTGGATATCCTGTAGTGGAAGTTTAGTCGTGGGTGGAGTGAGCTTCTGGGTTATGGACCAATCGGTACAGCATGTCCTGTTTGTCTGTGCTGGGGTTCAGGCCTGTCAGCTGCATAGGTCACCAGCATTCAGTGTTTACATGGTGCCAAATGTCCATTGATACCAGGTTGGTCATGGCTCTATACATCAGGCACAGTTCACCTCCAGCCAGGCATTATGGCACTGTGTGGAGCTGCAGTTTCTTTACTCAGGCGACACATGGCATCTGTTACACCTCTGCGATCCTCCTGGTGGGGTATTTGTGTGATCTCTCCAATTGCTGCAGGTGTCTGCTACGGTACATCCCTGAAGGGCCATTGTACACAATTGTGAGGCTGCTGATGGATGACTGGAGAGGCACATTGACCTACCCTAACCAAGCTGTGCTTACCTTCATGATTAGGTGGGTATATGGTATGTTTCTGTAACCACTACAGACACATGGTTGTCACATGCAGGATATCTATCACCTTGTGCCCCAGGTCTCTTATTGCTCCTATGTGATAATTTCTGGCCATGTACTGTGTTTCCACAGGGGTTTACTATACGCTATTCTGCATTTAGCTTGTTGACATGGCTGTGGCACCACTTGTCTGTTTCTATGTGTGCCTTTTGTAGGCTGCTTGTGTCAGCTGGAGGGTCCGATATGGTGGTGGCCAGTTTGTAGTCCTCTGCAAACCTGTTCATAGTCCGTCAATGTTGGCCTGTACCTATGTGACATATATAGCATTCAAGAGAGGTCCCAGGACCATGCCTTGTGGGATGCCAGTTGTACCTGGTTTGTAGTCTGCCATGGCTACAGCATGTCTGCCAGGTCAGTTCTGTCCTTGAGCTGGTTTGCAACCCATCTACTTGCATAGGGGTTTATAGTTGGGCTGGTGAGCTTATCTGTACCGCCAACTAGGGTATTGTATGGAAGGGTTTAGCAAGGTCTTGATAGGCTGTGTGATAAACATTCCCCACATCAATGGGCTTTGTGTATGTTTCACATGAGTCAGACATGTGTAAGGGGCAGGATCTGCCCTATGACAGCCACACTGGGTAGGGTCCAATGTCTGTAGGTACCCAATCTCGTTATTCATGGGATCCATTATCATCCTCTTCATTACTTTGCCAACCTAGATAGTCGGGGTTGAGGGGTGATAGTTTGCAGTATCCATTCAGGCACCCCCTTTGTGGTGTGGGACCACTGTTGCTGTACACTGCTCTTTGGGTACATATCCTGTGGTAGGACTGATAGTGCGCAGTAATGCTATTTGCTGTTCCATTCTTCTTACAGTACTTGTCGGACACAACTCAGGACACCATCTGGTACCATTGATGCTGTGTGCTGTGCTTTGTGGATACTGGCTGTTACCTCAGCATCTGCACTGTCAGGGGGCCAGCACTCTCTTGGGATAGATATTTGGCAGTTAGGTGCTGGTGGGGAGGTTGGAAGGAATCTGTTCGGTAGGCTGTTGGCAGTGTGTGTGGGTTTGGTGTATTGTTTGTGATATTAGAGTGCTGTAGAGCATATCTGTGGATTATCACCATGGTTCCTACCATCAGGTAGGACAGCTGTGTGATAATCCTTTGTGTCCTGCACAATTTGTATCATCATAGGTTCATACTAGGCTATCTGCCCTGGCCTTGTTTGAGCACGGACAGACTGTGTGTGGGTCTCAACACCCCTTGCAATGTGCATATTATGCCCACGTAGGGTTTACTTTCCTAGATGTGACACTGGGATGGCCCCCAGTGTACACCTACCATCTCCCATGCACTTCACCGGATTTCTCTTGTTGAGTTAAGTGTGTGGAGCTCAGCTTATCATGGACTGGGATTCTGTTCCAGAGTGTCAGGAGCCTCTGGGTTATGGATCTGTCCCTCCAGCACATCCTATTAATCTATGTGTGGAGGTTCAGATATCTCACTATGGTGTATCTGCTGGATTTGGGGTTTCTGCAGTGGAGCATGTCCATTCATTCTGGATTGGACATGGCCTTGTACATCAGGCATACATCACCTCTGACTGTGCAGTATGCTTCTGAATTGGGCTGTGGTTTCTTCAGCCAGGCTGCAGATGTCCAGTGTTTGGACCGTTTATCCTGTTGTTGGGGTACACTTGGGGTCTTTCTGACTGCTGCATGTGTAAGCTAAGGTCCATCCGAACTGGGGCATTGTTGTCACGTATGGGCCTGATAAGGGAAGAGTATGGGGGCACAGTGACCTCTGTAGCTCTACATGTGCATCCTTTCATATTAAGGTGGGCAATATAGCAGGTCTTCCTGGCCACCTTGGCAATGTGAGTGTCACATGACAGGTTACCATCCACTTGTGTCCCTAGGTCCATGATTACTTCTTCCATACATAACGGATTGCCACCTATGTCATACCTTGTGTGTGCCTTGTTTGGTATTTGTTGAGACATTCATACTCTGAAGTGCCTTCAGGAAGGCTGGCTGGGGTACCTGGGTTTGTGTGTGTGGTCTGTAGTAGGCTTCAAACAGGTACACAGTTTGAGACAGTGTTACTTGCCCGTGGATAGTCCATGCTGTTTCTTGCTGTGGTATCAACCTGGGGGTGTGGTTATTCTTGATAATTACTGGTAGCCACACTCCTATTGTCGTGTGTTCCATGTTTTGGAGCTGTAGAGCATGGTATGAGGCATAACCTGGTAGTATTAGGGTGCTCTTCTGGGCCTTGCCCAGGTTTCTGTTACAGAACACATATTACCATTCTCCATGCTGTGGTGTGTTTGGTCTGCATGCACCTTGCAGGTTAGACTTCTGCCATTGGGTAGCTTTACGTCCAGGTTATTATCCCTTATGCTACCTATGGTGGTGGGTTTGTGTTTCCAGACTTACCTATTCCAGGCACAATGGGGGTGACAACAGCCTTTGCCAGTATCTACACAGCCAGGTGTGCTGGGTGCATGCCATCCCTAGCAGGTGGGGCATCATGGCTTGCTCGGCATGTCAGCCCAGGCTGTCAGCCATGTGTTCCCCCTTGCTAACAGCAATACCTCAGCCAATTATTGTACTTTATCTTGTTGTCTTCATAGTGTGGCATCATGCTTGTTGAGGGTGAGATGTTCGGTTGGGTCTTAATGTTTGCATATACTAGATGGTGTTACATTGCTTAACACATGGCAATCATGCCTCAGGTGGTGCTGCAGGGCTGCCTCTGTTGGATTCTCATACTACACTCTCTGTACATGTTTGAGAGCAGGTTGTGTCATGTTAGGCATCCCTGTTACTATATGAGTGAGTCAGAGAGGGGTATCATTCCCAGGGTTCCTACTGAGCCAGTATATGTGTTATGCGTTGCCTCTTTGCCAAGGCCAGGGCATACTGGGCACGCCTCCTTCTGCCTACTGGGGCAGGCTCAGGTTGTTCATCCTCCGAGTCACACTCTGCCTGTGATGGCCTTGGCAATGGTGGGGGGCTGTTTGTCCCGGCCCTATGCTGGTCCTGCTGCAGCTGTTTTCGCAGGATCATATTATGTAGCATAGCACATACCATGACAATTTGGGTACATGTAGTTGGTCAGTACTCTAAGGCTCTACCAGATGTGTCCAGG